>NC_050184.1:31142750-31442750 GCF_008315115.2 Sander lucioperca
CTTTAATGTAAAGTGGTTTACTTTAGTTGTGGTTTAGTTTAGTTTATTAGTACTAGTGAAAGTAGGGTTAGTTAGTAGTAGCACCACTAGTACAGTAGCAGTAGTAGTTGTGTGCTTGTTGCAGAAGCATGAGTAGCAATATTAATATTGATAGTATCACTTTAGCAGGAGTTTTGCCCCCTTTGCCATAGCCCCCAATAACCCAACGAAGTGTGTGTGTGTGTGTGTGTGTGTGTGTGTGTGTGTGTGTGTGTGTGTGTGTGTGTGTGTGTGTGTGTGTGTGTGTGTGTGTGTGACTATTATGTCAACTATATGCATTACATTTTTCATAGGGGCATGAATATGTGTAGGCTGTTAAAACAGATTTTCCTCTCGGGACATTAAAGACTGACTATCTACCTATCTATCTAATAATATCAATCATAACAGCAGTATTATTAGTTAATGTCATTTTCAGAACTGTGTTTCTGTAGCTGTTGTAGTAATAACAGAAGCAATAGCAATAGTAGTAGTACTAGTAACAGAAACAGTGGCGTGCTAATGCTTACAGCTAAAGATGATGGATTACCCCAGACAAGAGGGTTTAAAGAGATAGGTACATTTAAAGAGAAACTGACATTTGTAGAGAGCACACATGTCTGACTTCTATTGTTGACTCCTATTATACTAATGCTTTTTACTTTCTTTCTTTAAATGTATAGTTCATCCATCCGTTTAGTCTGAGATATAGTGGGTGGACATAAAAACAGTAACACCTTGTCTATTTAATGCAATCTAATATAATAGTCAAAAAATCGAAAATTGAATGTATCGTGATTTGTTTGTGCAACATTTTTTTTAATCGATTCTTTTCCCTAGAATCAATATTTTTTATTTATACAGTACCGTTATTTTCTGACCGAAAGCAGAAAATGCAACAAATAAATGTTATGTACTTCTTAGTCTATATCGATGACATTTCATTTCCAGGATTGTTCAGGTGCCGACGGAAATTCCGCCGGAGGTCGGCCGGATGTCCGTCACCTTCCGCTTTCTTGCTGTTGGAATTCTAAACTTGATTTATGAGGACTATGGTTAACTGCTCCTCAGATCTCTGAAGGGTAAATCCAGACAGCTAGCTAGACTATCTGTCCAATCAAGTTTTCTGTTGCACGACTAAAACAACTTTTGAACGATCAGATGTTCTACCAAAACAAGTTCCTTCTTGAGGCTATTTTGCAGAGACACCGTTTTCTCCGTCCGGTGCCTAGCACCGCCCAAGACGATTGTGATTGGTTTAAAGAAATGCCAATAACTCGCCAGACCGTTGTCTGCAGCGTGTGGAGGAAGGTCTGGCAATGCCAGACTATGAACTTCTTTCCAAATGAAATAAATCAGACTAACTGACTGACATGTGATGTGCATTCTTTTTAGAAAGCAATTAGTTTTTAGAAATATCTCATGCTGTTTTGTCTCTAGAAGTGTATTATTCAACTTTTGTTTTTTTTAAAGCTTTAGTGCATAACTTTTTTAAATTAATGAACCTCTGTTACATTCAAGTCATTTCCAAATGAGTTGATACGAAGCCAATTACGACTATCAGCTGGATTTCTCAGTATGGCTGTGTTCAGAAACTGGTGTCATCCAGCGACTTTTGCGCGCAGAAGCTCAAGTGAAGATAATTACCTCTACTAAAGAGACAATCATGTTTTTTTAATCCTACGTGTCCTCCTTGGCTGCTGGCAACTGTGTGGAGGAGGGGTGTGGGTGGTGCACGCTCACGGAAGGTTTGTATCATGTGGATGTGCTGACAGTTTTGTTGTTATTACTTAGAATTCCTCATGGGGGAGACAGAAACTATGCACTATAGCTTTAAAGAAGGAAAAGAAAATCGCAATACTAAAGAATCGAATCGGGACAAAAGCATATCGTCCCAGCCCAAATACTCATGCATTGAATTTTACCTTCATGAAGCGTGCAGTATCACGTTTAGTTTGTGGTGGGACTGTCAAATAGGAGTCAAGTAAAGCCTTTGCTAAGTTTTAAAGCTATAGATTGTGGTTTGCATTAGGTTACATTATAGTATGCATCACAATCTGTCTGTGCTGTGATTTGAAATATGCAATAAATTGTCAACATCTATGCTAACAGGCTCCAGTCTGCTTATTTAGAACAAGGGGATTATATATTATTCTGTTTTCTTAGCTAATTGTACGGTGTATTAATAACTATAATCTATATAAAGTGCTTCTTTTATGTTGTGTTGTAAGTTTGTTTTTTCTTTTATGGGCCAGTCTGCTAATGTGCTTATGAAATTCAGGTTCACTCCCTGTTTCTGCTGTGCATTTGTATCCCTCTGTGGTGTCATAAAACCAAATTAAAATAGAGGGGGTAATATGCATGGTTTCAAACCAAGATAAAATAGCTAATTATCATGTCTCTATCTCTATTCACTCTGCTGTCTGTCCTTACTTCAATTTTCAATTGTTGCTAGAGTACAATATACCCTAGATAGGATTCCAGTATGTGACGAAAGACTGAAATATAATTTGAAGTACAATGTTGAAAAAGATTTAGAGGAAAAGGGAGGAGAGGCTGAGAATCCTTTGAATGCATTTAGCCTAACTGTGTTGTCTTACTATTAATGGAACGCTTTGGAGACGTCCTGTCCCTTGAGTTGTGGTGTGTTATATCAGATTGATTCATCTGTGAATTATTTCTCCATTCATCTCTCATTTGCACTCCTGCCAGCAGCAGATGTGTCAAGCAGCATATAGTTGTTTATGCAAATAGGAAGATAATGATATGTACTTGTTACTGTAGCAAATGTCAATCTATAAAAAACTACTCTACTTTCCAAGACAAAAAGCCAATACTTTGTTACTCAATTAGTGTGAAAGTGGATGACAGTAAATCCCCGTGGTGTGCACTCTTGGCAAACTGAAAGCTGAATAATTGCATTGTGTCATATTGAAGGTAAAAACCTTCAATATGACACAATGTAATTATTCAGCGTTCAGACTGTACTCATATTGACCTATATAGCTGGACCAATGCCAGTAGGTTAAGAGCTGCTTCACCTTTATGGCAGACCAAAAAAGTATCATTCAAGCATTGTGACCTTTGTTTGCAGTGGTCAAGAATAAATTCTCTGGGGAAACAATGGTGAGACGCAATCTTTCCACCTGTTGCTGTTGTAATTTGGTGATGCTATCACTGCAAAACAAGAATTCCAGTGATGCAGGCAATCTTACTGGCTTAAAGACGTGAAATCAAAATTCTAAATGTCTTCTTCTGTTTGGCAAAAAAATCAGAGGTAATTGCCTTGTGTGTGTGAAGGACTTCTGCTGTTGTGTACAGGTTGCACATGGTTGTATGCAAGACCGGTACAGCTAGAGAACATTTGCTCACTGACAACTGATTTTTGGCTTGAGGTACAGGGCATACAAAACATGGCCAATCACCTAACGGAGAGAAAACAGTAAGCATGTTTTATGGCATTGTAATGGCAAAACAATGAAATCTGTATGAATCTGTAGTTCTATGCATGTTCCTCCAAGTAATCCAGTTTCCTGCAACAGTCTAAAGACATATGTCTTTAGACTGTTGCAGGAAACGGGATTAGGGAATTTAGGGGAATTACAGGTTAGGGGAATTGGAAACTCAAAACTATGTCTAGGTGTGAATGTGTATGGATTTGTCTGTTTATGTGTGCTAGCCTGGATAGGATGGCCTCTTAACTGCCCCCGTGACCCTGAACAGGATAAGCCATATTGCAGATGGATAGATGGCATCCTAGAATTGATTTGATACCATGACAACAGATTGTACAAAAGAAAAAATGTCTCTATCACGTACAATTTTATTCTTTGAACAGTTGAAATTACTAAGTTACTCCTCTGCTAACAGGAATAAAAAGAAAGAAAAAATAGTAATAGATGGAAGCCACAGCCACTGATTACACTACAGTACGTAAAAGTAAAGTCAGCCTTTGATCAACTGACAGCCATGTGTTCCAGCTGCGAGGGCTGCTGCCAGATGGCCTGGCCCCTTCCCATGCACGGTCACAAATACCAGCCCCTGTCAGTCAGCACACACAGAGACCCAGAGGGAGGCTGGCCTCCGTTCTTTCTGCTGGGTTACATGTGAGAAGTTGGCTGGCTGCAGAGCGATAATGAGGTCCAGCACTAAACTTGATTGGCATGAACACAACCAGAGGTTTAGAAATCTTAGAAAAAGATTTCATCCCACACTTTTTTAGAAGTTCACTATATGAATAACCCTCCTCCTGTCTTCTCATCTCCCTTCACCTTATTCTTTCTTCACCTGTAAGCTCTCCTGCTGTCTTCTTCTGTCCCTTCAGCCTGTTCAAACTCCCACTGTGCACTTAAAAAAAAACAGCCTTGTCCTTCCTTCCCTTATCCGTCTGTATATCAACCTGTCTCATGGGGAGCTGCTGCCATCTCAAAGTGATGAGACACATCGCATGGCATGACAGGGCTATGACGTAGTGTGGGTTAGAACCCAATGGGGTCCTCTGCTCTCTGCTTCTCTCAGAGGGCACCAGTGTCCTTTGAGAGAAGCTAATAAGAAGCAACAGCAGAGTAGGCATGGGCCAGTTACCGGTTTCAAGGTATACCGCGGTTTGAAAAAGTCAAGGTTTCAAAACCACTAACATTTTCCATCATACCGTTCCTATGGTATGAGCTGTTTTTTATGAGAGAAACTGCAGTTTAGTAATCCGTCTCCCTGCCAGTGTGCATGCAAATGTTGTTTTTTACCCAGACATTTAAAAAAGTAATGCATTTTAAAGCTGTAATTGCAATACCGCAACACCGTGAAACCGTGATATTTTTGAAGGTTATCATACCATCAGAATCGTATACCGGCCCATGTCTACAGCAAAGCCACAGAGATCAGGTGCCAGAAAGTATACTTATGCTATGGATTTTATGCAGAACTGACTACTAGCTGTGTGACTTTCCCCATAAAACCCAGCTTCTTAATCCGTATGACAGGACCAGGTCACGGCCAGTGTCTGGTGGGTCCCATGATGACAACACTAGTAATTTATTCTAATGAGCGTTGGTCCCAAGACAAGCGACAAAATTACTCATTTGGGTTATCGGTCATGAAAGTTCAAGACCTCTTTTCACAGACCCGGGTGTTTTTTTCACATTCTGGATGCGTAATGTTCTCCTTTTAGCCAAGGAAACTGTCACTCTATTAAAAGACCCAAAGTGTGGTGTTTTCCCATCCTCTGCACATTTTCATCCCAGTGGTGAGAGGTTTTCCTATCACTTCTGAGCGGAGACAAGTCAGGTCATCATTGAGCAGCATATTCACTTTTACTGTCATTTCAAAAAACACACTCTTAATTGTTATGTAACAGACTGTACAGAAAAAATACTTCATTCTCTTAGCTGTTCTCATGAAGTAACTCTCTAAAAAACACTTAAACACTCTACAGTATAACCCACAACAGATATGAGTTCAAGTAGATAGAAGTGTGAGAGAATTGATGGAGCATGAAACTCAGTGTAGTTTTTGATTTAGTAATGTGAAGAGTTCTCTCTCCTTTTGTATTTTTTATATCCACTTTGGATGGGGAAAGTTGGCAAGGGTCCAAATCCTGCAGGGGAATGCATCACCAAAGCAAAGGAAAGCTGTTCAATAAATCTCCACAAGCGAGTGACCTGGACCCACTTGTAAAAACTTAGCTTTGCTTTGGAAGGCATATTTGTGTCATGACAGCTGTAAGTTTACACCTCGGCTGACTAATCAACTTTCATTCAAGTGTTGTCAATATAATGAATGGTGGACTGCCTCATTTTGGCACCCAAGTGCTTTTGAAAATAGCATGTCACAGTCTGCCCTAAACATGTGAGAGTGACCATGTCCGCTGCCACACACCGTCACAAGGGAGTAAACCGGAGAGTGGGAGGCCGTTAACGACGTCACAGTATTGTTACAGTTCTGTTAGGCTACTCACCTTCCATGTCTCCTCCCTTTTCCTTCCCACTCGTCTCTAATCCCATCCTCCCTCTGCAGTGGACGTGCATCGCATTTGGAGCAGCAGGCAGCAGGTGGAGATGACATCATCTGCACTGCAGCACACTGCAGCACTGGGTCTGAACAAAGACATGTCAGCCTAGCGCTAACTATCCCCCCTCTCTCTCTCTCTCTCTCTCTCTCTCTCTCTCTCTCTCTCTCTCTCTCTCTATCTATCTCTCTCTCTCTCTCTCTCGCTCTCACTCTCTCTCCATCTCTCTGTCTATGTCTGTCCCCCCCCCCATGTCAGCCAGAGGGAGAGGGAGAGCATAGTCTTGTACCAAGTCAGGTTGTATTGCTGTGACCTATCTTAACCCTCTGACTTCCCTCCTGACACAAGCACTCAGTCTTGAACAGGCTCTCAAATCTTCCCATGACCTTGTTTTCCACAAGCCACCATGTGGATAGGTGAAGATGGATCCCACCTAAGAAGAAACACTGCAAACGCTCAGAGCATTTCCCCCGCTTGATAAGAGAGTGATTGGCTAATCTGACAGCAGGCCCACATAGACAGTCCACAGCACATACAGGGATCAGAAGCAGAGACCTCAGTGTTGTCCTCCAAGCGCATTATTCACAATGCAGCATGTTGTCACTAAGAGCACTAATTTACCAGCCAGTGACATTATGTTTTTCTGTCCAATGATAGCAGTTACTTGACCTCTTTTACAGTGGCTTATAGGAGGGCTGACTGTGACATTAGCTCCCCAGCGAGCCCTGAGCCATGAATGCCAAGATACAGTAAAGTGCAAATGTCACCAGGTCATGCTGTGAAGGCTCCCCACTTAGAGTCATTAGGTCCCTACCTACGGTGTCAACACTGAGAAAAGAGAGTAGGCCAAGTACACAAAAGAAGAGCAAAGAAGATTTATAGACTCTATTTTTTTTGCCTTTCTCTCTCCTTTTTTTTTTTTGCTGGAGTAATGAGTCCTTCCACTCCCCTTCATCAATAAGCCAATAGCACGCAGGCAGACCATACACACAGCCATGTTCCTGTCGCCTAGTTACCGCTCGGCAGCAGGTTGCCACAGAAACGGCCTCATAGTGGCTAAATGGGGAATGCTAATGCAGTCTTCTGTATACTCCCTGCTGCAGTGGGCTCTCTGTGCCCATCCCATTCCACTGTCTACACAGAATACAGTGTGTGTGTGTGTGTGTGTGTGTGTGTGTGTGTGTGTGTGTGTGTGTGTGTGTGTGTGTGTGTGTATGTGTGTAGGTGGGGAGGTTTCCCAATTGTCATTGTGAACCTTGTGTCTTGTAATGTTACAGAAACACAATGCAACAAGTTTAGATTGCAGCGTTTGGACTGGAGTTGAATTGGAGTGTTTACTTTTTACTATTAGTTACTCAAATACATGTGTTGCCATCAAAACCTGCCCGGTAATGTCACAGCCTGCTTAATTTTTCAGTTTCCCCCTCACTTCACCTTGTTTGTTTTTTGTGTGTCTGTTTCACCAATTAAAATACATTTTAGTCTTTAGAAGTCACTTGCTCTGACCTCTTCTCACTAGAATTATTGAATTGAATTATGCAGTGTGTTCTATATTTCTGCCAAGGCTGAAAACCTGAGCAGAGGCAACCTGCAAAACCACTCTGACACAGCGTACAAAGCAGTAGCTGCCTCCTAAGCAGCATGTACAGTGAACACTCTTTGAAGTCTTATACACCTCCATTCATCTACTGTATGGAGGTGTATAAGACATATATGGAAAGGCTGGGTTTTCAAGGACTCTGGATAGGTGCAATTTGTGATTGATTCTGTACTATCAGCTTCATAGTCCTCCTACCATACAGGCTCATGGAACGGGGTTGGGCTGGGACTCCTGGCCATAATAGGGTGTACTTAATCATCAGGAGGGCCTTCAGCTGTACACTCCCCCCAGAGCATGTCTGAAGCCCTTTATGAAAGGGTGGACACATTTAACATGCCCCCACTCATTGGCCAATCGTTCAACCTGTATGAGTGTGCTGGGGTTGAGTGGTGCAGGAGAGATGGAGGCAGGAGTTTAGTGATGGCAGCCATTAGCAGATGATTAATAGGCTTTAAAGGCTATTTTAGTAAAGCCAATGTTTTGATGAAGTTAATGATTGATGCTATTGTTTTCACTCACACTCTGGGGAGAATTTTTTTATGTCACAGCTGAAAGTAGGATATTAACTTGCCATCGGCTTTGCAGTATCTCAGAAATAGACTTTGTTCTTAAATGGTTGATTGTATACCTAATGATGTTAAGCCCCACAGTCACTGCGACAGTCTTAATGCTGCTCAGAGCAACATATTTGGTGCAGCTTGTGGTGCATACTGTCTGATCATTTGTCTTGTCAGGAACACAGGGTTGTTTGTGCTGGTAATAGCAAAGACTGCCATTTTTTTTTGCACACTGGATGCTATTTGTGTGCTGACGTGTTCTTCTTCTGTGTCCCACTGTTTGCCTAGATAACCAGTTCAGAATGTCTATCCTGGAGCGCTTGGAGCAGATGGAGAGGAGGATGGCAGAGATGGCCAGCCACCAGCAGTCGAGCAGTGCAGGGAGTGGCGGAGCTGGGGGAGGAACAGGGGGAGGGGGAGGAGGAGGAGGAGGAGGGGGGGGAGGCGGAGGAGGAGGAGGCAACAACAGCCAGTCACAGGTAAAAAGCCACATCATGCAACTCATACAGTAAGTTGTTCATAAAGACGTGCATGTGACAGTACACAGCAAGCACATTTAGTTTTGTCATTATTGTTTGACAAAAGTACTGTGTAGGAATTTTTGTTGTTGTTGTTGTTTTTGTTGTTAAAGAGGCATATACAACAACAACCAGTAATGATATGCTCTTTTGTGTATGTAAGTGTTTATCTGGTCAGACGCAGGCCAGCAGCTCCTTTGAGAGTCGTGTCGTCGTGGTCTGTGAGAAGATGATGAGCAGAGCTTGCTGGGCCAAGTCCAAACATTTAATCCACTCCAAGACCTTCAGAGGCATGACACTCCTTCACCTGGCTGCAGGCCAGGGCTACGCCACCCTCATCCAGACACTTATCAAGTGGCGGTGAGAACAAAATGCTCTACATACTGGATAATGGCACTTTGTTTTGTAATTGGTGTGCACCACACTAAATAGCAGTGAGATACTCATTGTTTTCTCTCTTCCGTCCAGTACCAAACATGCTGATAGTATTGATTTGGAGTTAGAAGTGGACCCTCTCAATGTAGATCACTTCTCCTGCACGCCTCTGGTAAGAGAGCTGAAGTTAACACGTTTACAACAGTGTGAGCAAGAAAATCCTAGTTTGTGTGATGTGTCGTGAGAGAAACCTGTAGTCGGTGTAGATTGATGCTTTTTTTTACAGTCTGGTGTAATGAAACCCATTAACTCTGTTTTCCTTTGCTACTTTTTCTGTCTGTTTTCCATCCAGATGTGGGCATGTGCACTGGGTCACCTGGAGGCAGCAGTGGTCCTGTATAAATGGGACAGACGTGCCCTAGCTATCCCAGATTCTCTGGGTCGCTTACCCCTCTCAATTGCCCGATCTCGTGGCCATACCAAATTGGCCGAATGTCTAGAGCAGCTACAAAGGGAAGAGCAGCAGCCACCAGCCCCTCTACAACCCGCAACTCGCATGTCTTTCTCCCCAGCCCCCGACACCCCCACCACAGACAGCTGGATGGTCAGCTGGGCAAACAACAGTGGAGTAGCACCCAGTGGCAAGAAAGGGGGTCCTGCCACCACTACAACCACATCCAGCACCACAAGCCTCAATCCAGGCCAGTACAGTTCCCTTTTTGCCTCTGTCTCTTACTGTACACTAGTTAAGCTGATGGCCTCACATAAGTCACTAACTTGGAAAAAAGGGAAATCCCACACTCTGCTCTTGCTACAGCACCACCATTCACCAAGGAAAACCAATGCTTCGGTCCCCCCGGACCTTTACCAAGAAAGGTCTGGGGGGACAAAGGCATTTGGTTTTCCGAGTTTTTGATATTTTCCAGCGCACCTGCACAGAAGAATTGTTGGATGTGCGAATTGTTTCTTCGAAAATCTCACAAGTCACTGACTGGAAGAACCCCTATTTTCTGTCTTTATCTGTGTATTATCCTGCTAATTGTTACTTTTGTGTGTTTTTTGCAGACTTAAGGAGGCCCAGGTCAGAGCCCTCCAACTACTACAGCAGTGAGGGCCAACGAGACCTCCCACTAGCTAAAAAACATAAACCCAACCCAGAATTGTTTCAGACTCGGCCTGACAAGGCCATGTCTGTTCCTCTAAGCCTGGAGCAGCAACAGCTCCACAAGCTGTCCTCTAGCCCCAAGAGCCTGTCCTCAGAAGGCCTGAGCTCAGACAAAGGCCTGTCTACAGGAAGCAGCACAGGGACAACCAGATGGACCTCCAGACAGAGTTTCTCCAGCAGCGGCATGGGGAGGAAGGCGTTGGGGGTCAGTGGAAGCAGCAGCCTGGGGAAGGAGAAACTGGTCAACCGGTTGCGTCAGCGGGAACAGCTAGGCATGCTGGTGATGGCTGACAGAGAAATGGCTGATGCAGAACTGTTATCCTATCGGGAAGATCTGGAGAACCAGGACTGTCTCACACAGATGGATGACCTGCAGGTGAGAGGAAACAAATGTGTAGAACTTAGAACTAGTACAGCCACAGATGAAAGGTTCAAAATAATTCAAACCAAAAACATTTTGCTGTTGATTTAAATGCCTGCATCACAGAAATTGCATAACATAATACTTAATATTAAAGTATAGTAACATATAGTAGAGCTGTTCCAATGCCAAAAACAGTATTAAAACAGTAACTCAATTGAAACTGGCAACACTAGTGCCACCCCTCAAAATTGAAGCTTTGTATTCTGTACACATTGCCGTTTTACTAGTGGGATTGTTTAAGTGTAAATTACTGCCAAATTGCGGACATTTTGCTAACGTTTGATTTGACTGGGTGCATAGACTCATACTTACGTTCCGATACTGGTATCAGTATCAGAACAACTCTAACATATAGTATAGTTACTATATACTATATACTTACTATATACATTATTATATATAGTATATATATTATCAGAGGGAGGCTGCAGTATGGCTATTTTAGTGGCACCACTTTGGAAAGTGGCATGTTCATGAACTACATTGTCCCCAGTGAAGAAAGCATGGCAAGATGAGATTTCAATTGGACATAACCGCACCATGCCACCTCTTTTATGTCCGCCTTCTGCATTGGGTAGGCAGCATGCACCAGGCCAACCTGGCACTCTGTCGATGGCCATCACTGCATAATAAACTCTCTCTCTATTGATCCACTTCCATAGCCAAGGGATTCTTCCAGCCATCAATCTACGTCTAACTACTCCTCCAACAGATGAAGTGCTGGATTAGGAAGTTTAGCTTCTAACAGTATCACTCTCATCCTTATTCCACTCCATTGGCATTAAAGCCAACATTTTTGTCACAT
This sequence comes from Sander lucioperca, assembly GCF_008315115.2. NCBI lineage: Eukaryota > Metazoa > Chordata > Actinopteri > Perciformes > Percidae > Sander > Sander lucioperca. Next base: position 31,154,217 of record NC_050184.1, read on the forward strand.
GACATGACAAAAACAATTAAACCTGCGTGTCTAGATCATGTTCAATCACAAAAAAAGGCAGTCACTCAACTATATATAGTGATAAACATTGACAAGGTGGGTCCTCCCCTCACTCATCTTTGTTTGTCCCAATGAAAAAGGCAAATATGATGACTCTGGCAGAACACATCATTGAAGCAACACCAGAGAGAATCAAAAGGGAGAACTTCACAACAGTGGACTCTGTGCCTGTAGACACGTCAGGGGTCAGCAACACCATGAACTGGCTGGCCAACTACCTTGGAGATGTGGAACAGCTGCCAAGCATCATACACCTACGGTAAGCAGCACCGTGGGGAAGGGAATTGCAGATATGCATATTGGATTGCCAGTGTGTGGGTGAACTGAAGTTGATTTTGGTGTACAGTGTATTCTGCTGAAACAGGATATTCTGTATTAAGCATAAGGCCAGGATGGATCATTCGAAAATGTAAACCATAGGGGTATCAATTTGAAAAAAGAGGTTGTTTTATTTGATGGAGTGGGCAGTGGCTCAGGAGTGCTTATTATCTGTGACAGTGTTAATTTTTGATTCAGTGTTAAAATTTTGTTTAATTCACACCCACTACAGTTTCCGCCAACGTCTCAAGCAGGCAATCAAAGAAACAAACAGAAAATAATTCTTTCTGTTATGAGTTGTATATGTACATATACATGTATGTGGCATGAAAATTTGGCACACTGTGTCAAAAGATCAATTTGTTGTGACTTTGATTCCTGCATCCACCACTATTGTACTAAACATTACTTATTAGTTAGATGTACAAATTGATCACAAGTGTAAGATAGACATTTTTCATTTACTATGAATATGAACTAAAGTGACCAGTTCTGTCATCTTCTTTCCTTAGATCTCTGTATAATGAAACCCTGACCCCCTCGTCCAACCCCAGCCTCAGTCCTGGGGGGTCTCCACTGAGAGAGGGGCCCCTGGAGAGGTCTACGCTCCCATCCCCAGCTGACTGGAGTGAGTTCATCAATGCCTCCAACAGCAAGGTGGAGCGAGACCTGGCCCAGCTGACTCTGTCAGATCCAGAGCAGAGAGAGCTGTATGAGGCTGCCCGCCTAGTCCAAACTGCCTTCCGCAAGTACAAGGTACAGGCCCGGCGCTCAGGTGCCATATGCTGTGTGTACTGCAGCCCGCAGTGACAGGCTGTACAGTTAGGACCGGTATTAGTAGATGTTTTGTTTTTGGCGTTTGGAGAGATGTTGAAGGGTTCACTTTTATTTGGTTCCAAGCTATGGAGCTCTGATTTTTGCTTGAATTTTTGCAGTAAAGATCAGGGTTGTGATGCTGTTCATTAGTATCTTACGTCTTGGGATATACTGTTTCTAATCATGCTTAATATTATTCACATTTTTCTATCTCTACCTCTGTCTCATTCTCTGTTCCTCTGCTCATATACACATTACAACATGAACAGAAATATATCCAAATATGTCCCTGTGGTTTCAGCATGGGAAGGTGCCTTGAGCAGAGCATGGCCTTGCTTAGAGGAACGACTGCACTGTCCCCCGTATCCCTGCTCCACTTAGACACAATTAAGCTTATGTTCTCGTCCTCTCTCTTTGCCTCTGTTTCTCTCTCTTAGTTAGGTGTATGGAGCCTGCTACTGCCTGTTTTAAACTAGCTCTCCACACACCAGTCCTTTCCCCCTGCCCGATCCCATTCCTCAACTCGCCACCCACCCCCCCACCCCGCAGCTCCTTTTAATGAGTTTTCATATGACAAACTGTTCGCTGTCATTTCCAGTAATCTGTTATGCCTGTCTACCAGCTGATACTGAGGTGGACCTTTGGCTCTCTGTCGCTCAACGGTTCACCTCCTCCTCCCCACTGATCACATGGGGGCCGGTTCCCCAGGTGTGGACTCATGCCGGCCACCAGGAGACCTCAGGGAGACTTGACAGAGCCACTAATATCCTTTGTGGCAAAATGCAGGTTCAACTGTGACCTCTGACCTATCCCACTCTACTCTCCAACAGGGGCGGCCGCTCCGAGAGCAACAGGAAGTAGCTGCTGCTGTTATTCAACGTTGTTACAAGAAATACAAACAGGTAGGCAACGCCAAAGCATTGATGGTCACATCTAATAAGTGCTTTTGTTTACAGGTTAGCGTATATCACAGTCTCTTGGTACACAGATGCGTTAACTATCGAAATACTCTTAAATATATTTAATTAAGCTTTTTTTTTTAAACTCAACAGTTTTTTGAGAATAGAGTATGTTAGTGCATCATTCACAATATTTCCCTTTTTTCTGTTTGCAAGCTAACATGGATAGCCTTGAAGGTAAAAAAAAAAAAAAAAAAACATTCACTACCGGCAGCTGAATTCATTGCCAAACTTCAGGTTGTGTTCCTCTACTATAGCGTGAACCCATAACACTGCATTGCAGTATTCACACACAGCAAAGCATGACATATTGTTTTGTTCTCGTTGGCAGTATGCACTTTATAAGAAGATGACGCAGGCCGCCATCCTTATCCAGAGTAAGTTCCGCAGCTACCACGAACAGAAGAAGTTTCAGCAGAGCAGGAGGGCTGCCGTGCTCATTCAGCAATACTACCGCAGCTACAAGGAGTTTGGCAGGCTGAAGCCCCACCACCGCGGGGCTGCTGCCGCCCTCATGCAGCACAAACTAAGGTAGACACTCAGCCACGTACTGTAACCGTTTTTTTTTTTTTTAGTTTATTAACCCTTGTGTTGTCATCCCGTCGACCATGAACTTGTTATCCTTCCGAGTCAAAACTGAAAATTAACAATTTCTGTCGCTTTTTTCAATGTTTTTTGTCACTTTTCTTAATGCTTTTTTTTAATTCATGGTCAATAAACCTAGTTCGTATGACATTTTTGAGTTAAAAAAAGAAATTATGAATTATTTTGCATAATAGTTAAGATCAGAGGATATTGAGTGAATCACAGACTGCTATCTGTCAAAGTTTAGTCAGGAGAAAATTGAATAAAACATCCAAAAGTCAATGAAAGTAATCATTGATTTTACCTGCGAAGATCGTTGTATGGAATTCATCCATGCATCCATGTTATTTTTGGGCAATTTAGTAAAAACATATTTCTGATACAAAAAAAAACGGGTCAAATTTGACCCGAGGACAACACAAGGGTTAATTGTATTGCGTTTTGGAATGGAACCCCATTCACATTTTCAATGAAAGATACAAGTTGACCCTAATTAATTTTAACAGAGATGCATGCCAGTTGTCGACTGTTGCTCTACAACAAACAGTAAGACACTATTCTCTTTCTGATGTTTTACAGAGGTAGTCTGCTCACAAAGAGGCAGGATCAGGCTGCCAGGAAGATCATGAGGTTCCTACGTCGCTGCCGCCACAGGTAGACCCCAACACTTCCTCATACACATACTAACATACTCATTTTAGACATACTGTACATACACACACAACTTTACATAGGCTAGATAAAACTTCACACTCAGATTTACTGCACGGGCTGGTTCATGGTCTGAAAAAATAGAATCCCATGAGCTAATTGGTAAGACACAGTAGAAACTACCACTATTTTCAAAATATTGTCCATCTCTCAACTATTCTTTAAACTCGGTGTTGTGTGTTTGATTTATTTTTGTCTGACAAATTGGTGGTGGTCCGAAATGTCTCCCAACACCTAAGCTCCACCCCCTCCCCCTCACTGTATTTGGCCCCAACCTGTCCTCGCCCCCTCCCTCACAGTGCCTACTGTGTGCTAATAGCTGTCTGGTATTGTTTTGCTGTTTATGCCAAGCCCCTTGATGGACCATAGACTGTTCAAGCGGGTGAGTGCAGCCTCAGCAACTCAGTTCGTACCTCTCTCGTTCTGTCTCTCTCTCTCTCTCTCTCTCTCTCTCTCTCTCTCTCTCTTTCTCTCTCTCTCTCTCTCTCTCTCTCTCTCTCTCTCTCTTTCTCTCTCTGATACTCTGTATGCCTCTTTCTCCTTCTTATCTCCCTCTCCGTCTCTCACTCTTTAATAATATAATTATCTCCTCCTGAGGTCTCTGCCTTTGCATTCTCTCTCTCCTTCCCTCACTCTCATTTTCTCTTTTGCTCTTTCTGTTCCATCCCTCCACCCACCCTTCCTCCTTCTCCATCACTGTTGCTTGATGCCTGCTTGCATGAAGGCTGCCGACTGGAGCCACAGGTGGACTAAGAAGCTCAGATTAAGAGCAGAACCTATCTCGAACTAACAAAATGCTTATGAATGACAATATCACTGCAACACTTAACAAACACTTCTCTGACTCTCTTTATCTCTGTCTTTCTCTCCTTGGGAATTACTTTTTGTTTGTTTTGGTTTTTTTACTTTGGTTTTGGTTTTTGGTTTTGTGCAGATTGCCAGTTTGAGAAAACGGGAAGCTTTTTCCAATCATGTTTTATTCTGCTGCATGTCAAGTGGTGACAACTATGAGCCTTGCTCTTCTACCTTTAGGCATGCTATGGGCCTGCTGTTTCTCAAGTAGTTGTCTGTCTGTCTGACTGGCTGTGTGTCCTGTTTCTAGCCACTCGACAGACTGAGGGGGGGACTTAACCCCTCTGATTTCAGTTTACTAAAACTGTGTCAAACTGTTGAATGTATTATGCCCACTGGTTCATCAAAACAAATAATAAAAAAGTACATTATACACCTGAATGGGAAAAAGCTCTGAACATCATATATATATATATATATCTATATACGCATATAGAAGTTTAAGCATTTAGTTATTACACAAACCTTTAACCTCCTTGCTGTTGACATTCATATTTCATGTTTTTACTCTTTTCCATATCGGCTGTATACTGTCCTAAAATAGGGCACCATGCTTTTAGAGCAGGTGAGGTTGTTGATGTGATATAGGTTAGGAAGCTGTGGTAGCATATAGGTCACAGAAGTTAGAACAAAAACAAACAAAAGGTTCCTCTACCCTTTGGGACTAAAACAAAGAACTTAATAGATTCATACCTCCAGGGAGTACTCCAGAACAGCATGAGAGGATGTAGCACACACATAGTGTGTGTGTGTGTGTGTGTGTGTGTGTGGGTGTGTGAGAGAGAGTGAGTGAGTGAGTGAGTGAGTGTGTGTACGCGCATCTACGTAGGTCTCTTCTCTCTTCAGTACATAAATGTTACAGTAGTTACCTTCTGCTTTAAATAAGAATAGGGCTAAATCCATTACATGATAGTGGTTGGTGTGCTAAAATCACTTGTACTGTGTAAAAGAGTACTTGACTGGCTGACCGCTTTTTGCTCATGCACTTGAGACATGTGTCTCTTCTATGAACCCACACCAGCTTCTGGTATTCATTTGTGAACTGTCAGGCAATGTATTTATGAAGATTTGCAATAGTAGGTACTTTTTTTTCACAAATGGAGCATTTCTTCTCGACCTTGAACAGTGTCTTTAGAAATACTTCTTAGTTATTTTAGTCTTTTATGTGTGGAAGTGACCTCGACCTAGACCATAACATTTAGTGCAATGATTCATGCTTTTATATCACTGACTAAATGGATTTAAAGTGCAGAAGGACAGTTCTGATCTTTATTTGCAATACGCAAAGGAGTAGTCACCTCATGCTGTGAGGCGCCGCACCACATGCTGTATCTTGAGGAACAAAATGTTTCAGGGTGCCAAGTGTCAGTTTGAGTAATTACTGTAAGTAATATTAACTAGAATCATAATTGTAATTATAGTCATGATGATATCATTACCATATTGTGTTGGGACACTTCAACATGAAATGCCTTTCATGACAAGATTCAGTGTATTTATTGTGTCACAAAAGTGCATTTAATCCCAAAAGTAATAGATTAATATAGTAATGATTCTGTAATTGTGCTATGATTATCCTCTTTTGTCCATTCCAAAGTGCAAGCTCAATTCAATCCTGACCAAGGTTTTCTTTCACAGGCCAGCCGTATAGTTCCTGATGATCTGGGCTGACTTGATATTGTTCTGATAGTTCTGGCTGAACAGTGTGATGCCATTAGGCCTGTGCGTGTCTTGATAAGCTTGTTACTACTGTAGAAACCCTGTAGAGTCGTGGATGCTGTATTCATGGACACTTGTCTCTCTCTGTGTTCCAGGGTGAAAGAATTGAAAAGGGCCAGGGAACATGAGACCCCTCAGAAGAGCCCCCTCGCGATGTGACATCACTCTCCTGACTCCGCTTTTCTTTTTTGTTTGTACCTGAGAGATTTTACAAGAGAAATGAAAGACGAAAAAAAAAGAAAAAAACATCAATGCAAGCACTGCAATTATTACTACTACTGCAGTGTTACTGGTTCAACTACTATTACATGTACAACAGCTTTTTTTCACATATCTTTTCTTTCCACTGACTTGATTTGGTCAGAGAGTGGCAACTTCTACGGGATTATAAACTAAAAGGGTCAGGGTGGGGGGTGCAGCACATTTGCTTTATGGCATTTTTTGCACTTTTTCATGGATTGCTTTGTCTTTTTTGAATATGAAGAGCCGAACGCAGGACATGCCTGAGGAGGTCTGTCAAACACAAGGACCTCGAGAGACGTAAATTAAGGCTGCTGCAGAAGATCTCAGAGGATAGGGAGACCACGCAGAAACACTCTGGGCTCAAATTATTTTTCATACGTTTTTAAGTGACCAATCAATTCATTTGAAGAAGTTTTTTTTTTTTTTAACCAAATAAATTGGTCACCCACACTTCCACTTCTATCCACTGCTGTAGATGATATGATATTCAATTTAGCTCAACAATTCCAGCTGTCCCACTGTGCTCTACCCCACCAGTCTGCCCACACGGGTTGAGCTACAAATGAATGTAGTCCGGGGTTTAACCATGCAGAAGCAAATGGGGGATAAAATATTTCTGTTTTGCCATTTCTTTAAAAAAAACTATGCTTTATCAGATATATTGTCACTTTATTACTTGAATTTGTTCCATACTGTCCAATGTATTGGTGATCTGTATCTTCAGACTCTATGTTCTTGAACCCTACCAAGAAAGAATGCATGACTTCTTGGCAAGAAAAGTCTTTGCTTGTGTGCTTATGGTCTAGTCTTTCAGCCTATCCTCTGATTTTCTTTTTGTTTCCATCTTCTCCCCCATAACTTCTATCATCTCAGTAATGAAGCTATGCCTGTATTGTCCTGTTTCTTTTTTTTATTTTGTTTCATTTTGCTTCGTTCAGTTGATTGATCCTCTGAATCCTAACAAGAGAAAAGTACTTGCCTATTTTGTGTTGTAATGGTTATGGTCATGCAGGTTATTATTGTTATTTTTAAACGAACTTCAGAGCCTGTGAAGGCTTTTGAGGGGAAGATCACATACATTGCCTTGACGTCTTAGAGATTCTTTGAGGGGTCCCTAAGCTTGTCCCAAAATAGGGGTTTGACAAATCCATATTTTTGACAATTGAGCGATTTCTGTATATAAAGAAGGCTGAAAGTGCGTAGGAAAAAAAAAACATTTACCCAACGGGGATTGTATTTTAGAAATATATTATTTTATTCATTAAAAATGGGTCAAAAACAGGTACGAGACAAAAACAGAATATTTGTATAGTTTTGTTTGAATGCCTAAGAAGTATGGTTGTATTGTTTGTAAATAGTGTAAATACCTGGGATAAAGATGAGTTATGTGCATGAAAAGTATGAACAGAGTCAAAAGGGGAAAAAACAACAACAAAAGCAGTAGTGGCTATGCTCTGTAAAATTAAAACTATTTCACTATTAGAGTATTTTATTTTATTTTGATTGTTCTTGAGAAAGCATGATATTATTGCAATATAAAAAAAGTTTTTAAAAAAAAATACTGTATTTAGAGTTAGGAGAAGTCTGCAAAATTATCTTAAAACAAGTATGGTTATGTTTACATTTTTTGTTTGTTTGTTTGTTTGTTTGTTTTGGGCTACCAAGAATATTTTGCCAATGGTGCCGAGGTATGTGAATGCTATATAGCTTAAAAGAGAATTATGTTAATTTTTGCAGAACAGATAATCTTACAGTTAAATACACACTAGCACTGAAGACCATAAGATCACAAGTGGTCAACGATCACTAGAACAATAGGGTACACAGATGTCAGAGGGAGTCATATTTAAGCAGAAAGTATTTAAGTCTCTCATGTCTTCATTATTCCCACAGATAACTCAAGCATTTGACCATCACTGAACACACCATAGCAGAGTTTAAGTTGTATTTTTTTGTCGTCATTGCAAATGGAATGTGTTATTGAGGCATCTTGCCTGATCTTAAAGATTGGCAGCCTTGCCCATGGTGTTCCTATACGTAATCACTCTCTCTCATTGAGAACAATTTAATTCACCTCTTCAAATGTACCATATGTGGCGGCAAGCATTGATTTATAAATTCTTGGCTGATCCCTGTATTGAACTGGGGACAGGATTTTCCTAATATAGTGTGTTTAAATAAATAAAAAAACACCTTGATCAAGGCTGCCAGGCTCTAAATAGACCTTGTATTCCATGTCAAAAAGCAAACAGTGGAAAATGTGTCTAGTTGAAAAACGTGTAGCATACTGTACATGACTGGATTTCTTTGTCAAGCAGCTGAAAACATTTGCAAAACTAACTGTTCCGACAGTCAAAGGTGCTAATCCGATTTTATCCAGAACGGGTTTGCTTCGATGCAGGGTCAATGAGCCAAAATGACTGTAGTAACTAATGTGTAAAACAGTGCACTGGTGCCATTTATAATTATGAGGCATAAAATGTGTCTTGTGCATTGGACAATATACGTAGATAGTAGTTTTGATTGGGCTGTAGGAACAATCTAAGAGAGAACATGAGATGCTGGTTTAGGTTTAGGTGCCTGTTGGTTGCTGCCTCATTTCTATAATATATTCCCACCAAAACTACCAGAAAGTGTATTCTGTATCAAAGTAATGACATTTGATTATTCAGCCAAGTGCCACTGAAAAACTTGAGATTTGTTTGTTGAAGTGTTGTCATGTTTGTTACATAATTATGAGGCTAAGTAGGTGTTTCTCAGAGTCAGTTTCCTTGACTGACTGGTTGTTTCGTTGTTTTCCACACACCTGATATGTAAACTTTGTTTCCCCGAGTGTTTATGTAGAAAGTGCCTATTCATATCCTGATCACACAAACCCAGTGTCAGAATGCATACGATGTACCTGAGGTTGAGAGAATGTCAGAGAACATGGTCACAGTGCTGTATCCTCTACATGAACACACATGATCACCATCACCTTACACTCACCAAAGCGACAATATGATATTCTCTGTTCACTCCAGTATGATTGCAGCACTCCAGCTTGTCAACATGCTAAGCTTTATTTTTATTTGTATGCCTTCTTTTATTTGTTATTTCTAATGGGACAGCTTTTTAAAATCACACTTAGAAATGCCACTACTGGGGTTTGTTGCCTTGCGTTCATCCTCCTGGTCTGTGGTTAGAATGCATAGCCAATGCAATGTCGTGGCAAAAAGGAGAAGGATTTATTATGCTTGCATGGGTAAAATAGTTAACTGGGTGACCGAACTGCACCTAAAGCATGCTTATTTTCCTAGAATCTGTAGTCAGATAGACTTGTTAAAAGACTTACTGTTCTGTAAAACGATGAACGTTGGTTTGACGTGTCACAGAACTCAGAAAGACGGGGCATGTGACTGCAGGGCTGACGGGAAAACCTACAACTGGGCCTATGATCAATCCTAGGTAGCTACTAAGGTTTTCATAGCAAAGCATGAGGACAGGATTGTTTTTAGACCAAGCTCTAACTTTTTAGATTTTTTGCTTTAGTTTGTTTGATTCTTTTAAGATTTGATCAGTGTGCTCCCAACTTCAAATAGGACAAATGGACATGGTTGGAGACCATTGTGACAGTATGTATAGCAAGTATTAACTAAGTGACACACGGTACACACAAACATACGCACAAGACACAGCACAGCACGCATGCAGACATGTCAAGGTGTCGGTTTCATTTGTACACTGAGCAGCATTGCTCTTCTCCAGGCTGAGGGACTGGTTCACCTCCCTTCTGTATTTTACTCAGGGTGCCAAAATGGGGAGGAGGAAGCAGAGCAGGACATGTGATTCACGGTAAAAGAAGCTGAAATTGAAAAAGGAAAACCTTTCAGCAGTGCTTTCTGGTGAAGACAGACCGATTCACCACTGCGATACTGAAGTCTTTAAAATGAATGAATATCAAATATAATCCATTTCCTCTCAGTAACGAACATTGCAGACACCGGTGGAGCCCCGGAATAAAATACATAGCTGTTATATATAGCTCATTAAGATGAATGATTTGACTTTCTGTCATAGAAGCCTGTCAAATCATAGTATAATTCTGGCCGGTTCTTTAGGCCTTTAATTTATCTAAGTGACAAAGTGTAGAGGGTACTTAAGATTAAGAGTGTAGTTATATGAAAGGTTCACCTGCAAATCTTGTTTTTTACTGCCATTTATGAATGGGATGACAGGTTAGCTGATGGGCACTCTTCATATACAGTATTATCAATTTTCAAGACGTTCTGTGAATTGACCTGGGAATCTGCCTTTCCTCCTCTTCTTTTTCCCAGGCTCCCAAACCAGAGAAAGGTAGGCACATCAGGACAACAGAACAGAAACAGTTTTACAACATATTCCACTTGTGGACACAGAGCAATAAAGAACTATTTTGTGGAGACTTATAGACCTAGCGAAGTTTAAAATGATTGGACACATGTAGTCGACTTACTCTTATGCAAATGCCAGTATTGCAAGACAAGCATTCAGTAGTTTATGGACAGCAATTATATGGCACCCTTTACCGAACTGCACGTTTTCATCAATTCCAAACCGAGAAGAAAAAAAAAGGCCCTGCTTTGATAGAAAGTTATGGGTCCTCGACACTTTGCATGTGAACTAGTGTTAGATCTATTTTCCTCTCCTCTATAGCTGTCTTTCTCTCTGTCTTTCCCTGTTATGTGACCCAATTTTTCTCCGCTCCTGCCCCTTACCCTTAAAACTTTCATCTCCTCTTGGTTCTCCTAATGTGTTTTGCTTTCCTCCTTTTTCTTCCCTTCTCTTGTTTGTAAGTTTTATTTTTGTAATTGTGCATGTACAAGCGTCACTGACTCGATGGATATGTTTAAAAAAAAAAAAGAGATTTCAGCTGCTGAAGCCATGCAAAACATTTTGAATTGCCCTTAAAATATTGAAGATGTTTTCTGAATGCTTTATATTCTTTCTGCTGTAAAATAATAAAAAAAGGAAAAAATGAAGAAAACTCGAGAACAAAGTTTGCTCCGTCTTTTTGTTTCTTTTACTTTAGGAAAGGGATAGTGGTTTCTTCTGCTGCCAATATGTTCCTCACCAACACCTTATATCAAGAAAAGACAATTTGCAAATACAGTATTTATAATTTAGTTTTTATTTCTATTCAACATCCAGTGCTGTATAACCTTTGACTTTTACAATTAAAAGACATTTGGTCTTACATTAGACAACCAAGGAATTTTAACAAATGTGTGTACATAAATATAGTTTCACACAACATAAAAGATATTTCAATAAATGACCATAAAGTCCCCAGGCAACTTGTCTCAATCATACCTATGGCATTGTTCTTTTTGTGAACAAATACTGACAGCGCTTATGTATGTGAGTGTGTATGTGTGAGTACATGCACCTGGGCATGTATATGTGCACATACAGTATATACCAGTATGATGTTTCTTATTTTGTCTGCATGTTTTAATGTGAGTGCAAGATATGTATCTTTGTTTTAGTGCAAGCCCTGTCCCTTGTGTAGCATCAATGTCTGTTTACAGTTTTAGACGCAGTACTTCCAGAAACACTCAGAATTCCCTGCTCGCTTCCTGAACTGCTTCCGGATGCCCAGCACATGGCTGAAAGGATTTAGGAGACTCTGTTTCTCCAATAGGACCTGAAAGACAGGATAAAGTAGTCGTGGTAAACATTGTATTTACAATATCTTTGTAGCATACTTTTCTTTGTTGTTTTAGGCATAACATTTGTCGGAAAAAAAACCCACCTCTCTTTTCATCCCCCTGGGAAGCAGGCCTGTTCTGACACCTGAGAGAAAATAAAACATGAGATTATTCTGATGTTTGAGATAACTCATGTCAGCTGTGCTGCATCAGTCTGTTTCTGTTCATGTCAGGCTTTTGGGCAGTGGCAGAGTAAAGGACCTGGCTCGTCCGTCCACAACTGCAAACTACCCGGTCGTGATCAATACCTCCAACTGCCTGGTTCTCCAGTGGTATTGCTTGATATCCAGCCATAGAAAAATATGACACTGGTATAATTGTGTGTATCAATTAAAATTTGTAGCACAATGTTTCTACAAAAAGAAAGCGGGTGATTTTCCCAGGATAAAGTGTCTGCATTGAGTATGAGCACTTTAATATAAGATGAGCTGTGTGCGTGTGTGTGTGTGTGTGGCTATGTGTGTTTCTTACCATCTCGGTTAAACTCCCCAGATATTAGAGTGGAATATCTGAGCCCGCCATCCTGAGGAGGGAAGGTTTGCTCAGAGAGAGACAGATCATCCAGGGCGCCGACTCCTCCGTCCTCCACTGATACTGAGGATAACCCAACAACCACGCAAAATTGGTAACGCACAATTCACCGGTATAGATTCGCACTTTCTAGCATGCGTCTATTTTGTATTCATAGTGTAGTAGTTTATGCTAAATGGTAAGCACAGAGTTTGACTTTTGTCATGACATATTCTACAGCAACTAATGATGACTGCATTATTTAAACAGAAAACTGAATATATTCTCTGGCAGCAGAGAAATCCTCCATCAATGACCCGTGTGTGTGAACTTTGGCAGAACAATCAGTGTTCAACACTGTGATTCTAAAGTAATTGCTTCAAGGCCTGAGGACATGACTTGCCTGCCATTAATCTTCATAAATTACCTTTTATTACTAAAAATGCAAATCAAGGTACTGAATTAGTGAATTTCTGTGAATAACAGCTATAATAGAGATTAAACTTTCCACTTACCAGGTCCTGGATAGGGCATCTCTGCAGAGTCTGTGATGGGGTGGGCCAGCAGTGGGCCAGAGGCCACGAGCAAGAAGGCCCAGGACAGGAGATGGTTACACTTCATCACTACAGGACGCTGTTGCTGGAAGTGGATCTGATTCGCACGGTGGTCCTCAGGTGGAAAGAAGACTTGTACATGCTCTGTTAGTCCCAACTGGGTTATATACTTCCAGCTGTAGCCTATCCCCCCTCCTGCATGCCCCACAGCAGACACACACACACACACACACACACACACACTTTTGCTGGCCACAACAGCCATCAGCAATATCCATAGTCCCATCCCTTCTAACTGCCATAAATCACCAGGCAGTCACAGGTGAATTATAGGCTCAATAAAAAGACAAGTGTTGTGGCCAATGCTTCAAGGGCACAGTCATGTTTTACCAGCTCTTCAGCTTGATTGACTGTTTTACTGACTTTGTAAATGGGATCGAAGCAGGTGTTTCAGATGTCATTCTCAACAACATCCCGTAGGGGAGCAGGTGGAGAAAGTGGGCAGCCAAATGACTAATGTTTTTATGTTACCATCTCATTAAACTCTTGGGCCATTTGAATCCCCTTGACTCAGCCCACAGATAAACTGCATAATTACTTGCACAGAGGTTCAGTGGAAATGCTAAAATGTTCAAGGCCCTTTAGCCCATAAGCCATCTGACATTTTAACTCAATTTAGGACAGCCGAGAATTTTCCATGGGTCACTGAATCAGATTGATTCATGCACATTATTTAGAGGCCTTGTTCTGGTAAGATGTTAAATGTGTGCTTTCACTTCTTCATAGTCATACAATAAAACTCACCTTTATTAGTACGTCCAGCATAGATGGACAGAGTCGGAAAACCGTTCCTATCAATGGCGACGGGGGACAGGTGGAGATAGCTATTTACAGTCACATTTTGTATATTTATTAGAAGTGTGACGTCAATGTTCAGTTTTTTGTATGATAATGAGGCTCAACAAAGCGACAGTGACATTTAGTTTTATAGCCAGAAGGCCAGACACTCCATTAGGTGTTGCTTTATATCATAAAAAGCTATTACGATTTATATTCTGCATTAGTCAAGGCCCTGCTGTCAATCCTAGCTTATTCTGAACTCTAAAATAAATGTTGACGCCCCCATACTTGAAGTTTTTCCTGCTACTTGCAATTTTATGAAGAATCTAGAATTTCTTCAAGGTACAGGACAGGTGTTTCGTAACGTCATCGTCTTGAGATTCATACGATATAATGTGGATCAGTGTGAACAGAGCAGAGAGCAAATAACAGTAAAATTCTATGAAAAGCAACACCTATTAGGGTGTTGCATATAGAGAATCATTGTCGACATGTTGCCCAATCACCTTAGACAAAGTTTAGAGGCTAAACTTAATTCTAACAACTATGTATTTGTTGAGAATTCCTACTTCCACTTGATATTTAAATCCTTTCCCTTAAGTAATAAATAAGTTAATACATTTACAAAAAGTACATTTTAGTATAAGTTGCAATATCTCAATGGAAAAATAGTTCATTACAAATAAAGTCCTGCTTTCAAAATATTGAATATGAATGTAAACAAGTGTTTGCAGTAAAATACACTGAGGTAGCCAAAGTAGTGCAAAATGTGACAGATAGTCCCTAGGGTTTAGAGTACTGCTGCATTAACATGTTAGCAGCATTGTTGTATGGTTCTGGCCAAAGTGGTGCTTGGTCTAATTAGATCTCACCTGGTGGGTGGTTTAAAAACAGCAATGCAATGTATTCAGTGTCTCATTTGTTGTGCAAGAAAAAAATGTCAATATAAGCAACTACAGCTTCAGAATGTACTGAAGTAAAAACAGAAATATCTTCCTCTGAAATACCTTTATACATCTTGTAACAGCAGAATGTGATGGTTCCATTAATGAAATTATCATTTGCTCCACCACTGAAATACCATAGGCACAGCAGACATGATTCAGATGTTACATTATCTTAATTATCAACCTTTGATTTCACATAAACACCGGCTGGCTAAAGATTATTACTGAAAATACCTGGTTTATATATAGTCTAAATGCTGAAGGTCTTGGATTCCAAAGCTACACATCACACCAAACAACTGTAACAATAGTCCAAACAATGTGACCTGGCAAGTTTTTGGAACTTGCTGACATTATTCGACCTCATGGATATCTGACTGATGTATGTAGAGCCAGCAGAGGGCAACATTACGTCTAGAAAAACCACATTAACCATGCAATATACCACTTCTTCACATGTTCAGCAAATTGGCCTCCAGTGTACTGTTCAGTGGGGTTCTAAAGGAGGAAAATATATTTTTAAAATACTTTTTTTCTTTTACTGCTTTCTTTTCTCTTTGTATCAGTCTTCAAATAGTATTAGATTGACAGAGACACCAGGAGCCTTTAAAACCTAAAAAAGCTTATAAATTATCATCATCGTTGACATTTACAGGACATTTTTTTAAAGCAGCATATCATATCATCAAGTGAAATGTTTTACCCCATTTTCAGAACGTGCTTTAAAACTTAGAGTTGCCAACATGTCACTTTGTGGTAACAATCCGTTTTCTCCTCAATAATATTTGCACTTTTTTTTATCCATATTAAGTTAATTATTGAAATTAAAATAATAAAATGAAGACAATACAGCCTAACACACTTCTGCTCTGGAAACTCCAACTACATTCTTTGAGTGATTGGAACATTCGGCTGGTTAAGTGTTGCCTTCAAAACTGTTCGAAATACTGCAACTCAGTGGACACATACGAAAGTGTGTGCCTGGGCCTGTATGATATTCAAGTTGTAATATTTAGTGGGATGGGTGTTACTAACTGGAGGTGAAATCCTAATGTTGTGTTGTTGTGCGCATCTCTTTATTCTGCTTAATCCTAACATGTTTGCCTGAGTTAATAGATAACTCTGAGTTTGGAGGAGCACGTGAAGGCAGCAGCAGCGATTAACCGCCCCCACTGCTGCCGAACAGGAGCTGTGAAGAAGCAGCCGGTGCTACAGATTGTGGGCTAAGTTTGTCCGCCCTGGCTTTTTTTCGACGCGGCTTTATTTCATTGATGAACAAGACTGTCGGTTTCGTATAAAATTCACAACAAAGTAGAGGCGTTAGAATCGGTCAAGCACGTTCTTAACACTTTGGATAATTAGAGAAACAAAAAGAACAAGAGGGAAAGTGCGACGGAGAGGACTAAGTTGACACTTCGCTGTCATGTTTGGTACTGTAGCTACTTGTTGAATAGACTGTGTGTAACTTTACATACACAACGCTGGAGCCTGTGTGGGCAACGTGCCGGGGAACAGGTAGGTTATAAAACAATGACTCTTTGGTACACAGACTTATTGAATGTTTGTCTGTTTTTTTTTACTTTGCTCGAAAAACAAGTGGCCTACTGCAATGCAGATACTGTTTAACCTTGCAGGCTCTAACTTAGTTAACGTTACTGTTAACAGCAGCACTGCTCGTGTTAGCTTTGTTGCTGTCAGCTGTCATCGGTGCAGAGTTTGTTAGTAGGCCTAATAGCTAACATTTTTGCATTTACACCACTGAAATAATCAGTAATCTGTTTTCAACTTTAAATACACTAATGTTCACCAACTTGTCTGTGTAGCTTGACCTTTTCCTTTCTTCTGGTTTGTACCTTGCCCTTCGGTCATCATTTAATTTAGCCAGATAATAACTTCCAAAATTCCCTTTCTGGTGTCAGGGTCTTCTGTATCACCATGAGGCTGTGACACAACAAGGACAATGATGGCAGAGCTGGAAATTGACCAATCCAACCTTCCACGTGTCCGAGAAGGTATAAGCACATACTCCCACACAGAGCCAACTCCGACATAGAGCCTTTATTGAGTATGGAAAAGTTGTGTGCAGATTAGAACGTACCATGGTTCATGGTTTGTCCTGGAGAAAAGTTGTTGTTTTCTTTTGCCCTTGTGTGTCTGTGCTTGATTTCTGTAGCATCAATACGCCATCTCAGATAAGACTTAGCTTGCCATATGTTTTGACTATATGCAGCAGACACCGGTTCAGTCATAAACCTGTACACAGATGGATCGCATTGTAAACAGTGCTGGCTGCAGATAAGAGCAAGGGATAAGGGGAAAGCTGTTTGGGATATATATTTTTTTCTGGGGGAAGAAAGTGCTATCACTATCAATAACATAAGTGAAGTACATTTTTTAGTTGAAACATTCTGACTTGCAGTACAAAGAGTGTCTTATGCAGAATATACATTGATTGGGAAAACATTACAATTTAAATTCAATTTCATTTGTAAACCCAAACAAATCGTAATCGCTCATAATATGTTTGATCTCTGGACCGTAGACTACAAAAAAAGTTGCTGTCCAACATAGGAAGGCATTCAGATACTGAGAAACAACAAGTTGGAGTGAGAATTGTAGTGGTGTTTAGTAGAACCAGCTGCAAATCCTACGAAAAATTCATATGCACAGCAAAAGAATTTGTCACGTCATACTTATGCAGGCAGCTTTTATGAACTAAATTAGTTGTATCTGCTTGCATGTAAGTATGAAAACATTCACAGGTAAGGAATGTCAAAGCTGTGGCCTGGGTGCAGACTGTTGACTCAGTCTTTGGCATGTCCACACTAATGAATGGGATAGAAATAGGTCTGCATGTCTTTTATCAAGAGAGATAATTCAGCACTCCGCTCTTGTATCCATACACAAAGGGCACACTGTGCAGCTTTGCATTTTTATGCTTTATCAAGCAGGGGCCAGTGTGCAAACAAAGCCAGTAATGACAGCAAAAAAACTGCTCATTGAGACAATAGCAGCATGTAAATCAGATGTCTGATCAGTGTAATTTTTTCCGGTCATCATCTACTTTCACCAGACAGATTTGTCAAACTGTGCTGTTGTCCCTCTCTGTGGCACTAGGGTCATTTACTTGGCCCCCCATTGTGGTTGTTTATGCTTCAATTTCCCTAAGAGAGAAAAGTAGCGTGTCCCACTTCTTTCACTTTCCACCTCAGACTCAGCTAAGTCAATTTTCTTTGTTTTCACTGCCCCCCTTATCAGTTCCTGTTTTGTCCCTCCTCTGGCTGCTCCTGATATAGCCTGATGTGCAGAGGGAATGCAGCTCCCAGAGGAATTCCCCCACCTCCCCCTGTTCCTAATTTCACTCTCACCCTCACCAACTGACCCAGAGTCCCATTACCCTTCACCTCTTTTTGTTCTCCATGACAACCTGGTCCAGTTCACCTAGTTTATAACACAGCACAAAGAGCTGTGGGATAGACGGATACTTCATGGTGAAATTTTGTGCAAAAAGCAGCAAGCAGGAGAACAGAACACAGCAGTGAGGAGGGGAGAGAGAGAGAGCGAGAGAGAGAGAGGGAGACAGTGCGTGGGTGGTTGGTGGGGGATTTTGGCTGAAAATAGAACCCTTGTCATTTTCTCCTTTTGCCGGTTTCTTTGTTTGGCAGGCACTTGCCACTGCTGCTATCCAAGTGCCTCCAAAGATTAAAGAAAAATATCTCTGTCAGTGTTTAATCGGCTGCTCCTGCAAGCTGGATGCCTGAGATAATCTACATAATTTTTTTTTCAGATCGACTTGCTGTCAGTTAGCTAATGTTGGTGGGAGTTCTACAATAAGACAAAATGCATGCATTCACCTATGATATTTAGTTACATCAGCAAAAAGGTTAAACATAGTCATACATATCATTTTTCTATTTTTGACCACCAGTAATGTAGAATATATGTAAGGGACAAGAGGCATTAAAATAGGAAAAAAACCTTCTCCCACACTGTTGGGGAACATACTGGGCAATGCTGTAGGTGACTGCTAATATTTTGATATCTTATCTGCTGTTTTTTTGCACTCTTTCTTAGAAAATCTTACCCCTTTAGTAGATCTTAGCCTCTGGTGTTCAAATGCCATAGCCAATTTCTGTTGTCTGCTGGATCTTGGATTAACTATCCTCTTAGGAAACTGACACGGCCTAACAGGGTCCTTTCAGTGGCCCTATTAAGAAGCTTACAGTAGGAGGCTTTTTACTATTTTGAAAACACATTCGGCCTGCACTCTAACTAAACATGTCTCCATGTGCACACCCAGTCCGTCAAAACCTGTTTAGCAGTCATAATAACACCGTCTCCTTGCCCCTCCCTAATGTGACTGTAGTTAAAAACAAGTAAACCCGCAATGCAAACATACCCACACACATTTGCGTGCTTACACGCTTTTCCTCTTTCCCTCCTTCATACTTTCGTTCCACTTTCTGACTAGGACTTAAGTGTAAACTCATGTTTTGAATTGGTCCTGTCGGATTACAACCAAGCCTTCGATTTAAACCCTCCTCGTTGACAGACTGGGCGCATAAGGGCAGGTTGGAGATCCATTTAGCGGATAGTCTCTTAATCTCCACGACAGGTGTAAGTGGTAATGCATGTCTGTTGTGGTGTGGGCTAACTCACAGTGTAGACTTATGTGGTCATATATGGTGTAAACAGACCCTTTTGATGGCTTAGTGCTGTCTGGGTGATTTCTATGAACTTTGACTGTTGGGCTTGGCCCCCTGCAGACTAAAACATACCCAGAGATTTATTCTAAGCAAGAACGTTGTGTGTGTGTTTTTTTTCTTTTTTTTTTCTTTTCCATTTTTAGGATTTTGAGGATAGAGTAAATTTTCCCACAAGAATGTCTCAGAAGCCAGCCTTTTCTCCCTATTCTCTATTTACAGAACTGGACAAAGAGGACACATCCTCAGTTTGACTTGTTATATCAACTCAGAAGCAGTTCTATAAATGTTGAAATTGAACATTGTATTGTCAGAGCAGGCTCCACTAGTTCAGTTACAGTGCAGCAATAATGGAAACAAAGAGGACTCTGAATAATATGAATTAAACAGTGACAAGGTAGACCAATAGGGAATATGTGTCAGGAGAAAGGAAAAACAACCAAAGTTTTGCTTTGAGAGTACAAACTTAGCAAGACAGTGAGCACAGAAGGAGTCTTAAAGTCTGGGATGGGTTGAATGCTTGATGTTTTCGTGTGTTTTCAATTAGCCACACAGATGGTCACAGCTGTACCAAAGACTGTAGGCCCGATGTCACTCTTACAATGAATCTTGAGGCCTTCCATTTATTCTCGTCATCTATGGCACCATCCAGCGAATCTTAGACAGTAAGTAAACTTCCAGGGTCTCTGCTTGTCTTCTGATCAAAAATGTCCTTGTTTTAGATTTGTACTTCTTCTCACAAAGGGATAAAAAAAAGCACAAAGTGAGAATAAATGTTTTAGCTTTGACATCTCCCTTATGGAGTGCTTACAGTGACAGCCAGGTTTATATGCACAGTATTCTAGATACTGGATCACATCTCAACGGTTACAGGAGTATACAATATATATTCAAGTTTTCTATAGCTGGGTTCAGAGCTAAAACAGGTTATTATAAACAATGTAAGGCATTTATGTGTGTTGATTTAGCTCATAATCTGAATACTTGAGTATCCTAAGCATTAAGCACATGGATGTAAACGTAGCCGTTGTCTCCACAGAAGTGGCCCAGCCTGCTCTTATAGGCTCAGTGGAGGGATTAGTCGTAGGACAGTTGTTTTTAATTGGCCCTGCCTCTGGCTGAGGCTGGAGGCTTTTCCCTCTGCAGTGAGCAAAATCTTTTATTAAACACTGTCTTCTGTTCTCCTGGCATTTGAAAGCACCATTGTAAGAGTAGACGGCCATTCTAGGTTCCCTTGTGAGATAGCGAAGCGGTTTTGTCTCGTCACAGTGAGCTGTGTGTCTGCAAAGATGGAGGAAGTGGAGAAAACAGCTGGGCAACAGTGCTGCTGCCTGTCTGTGTTGACTTTCTCCTGATTAACTTTTGAGCATGTTTGACAGACTTTAAACACCCTTGGGCTTCGGCACATCGCAGCTATCGTGGCTCATTAAGGACTACTGTAAACACTTGGCATGGCTATAGATGAGAATAACAGTCTTCAGATGCTAAAGCTATAAAAAAAACAATGTACAGGCCAAGGAGTAGTGCAAAACTGGGTATTCACCACCGTATATGTCTCTCTTGCCAATTATCCCGTTGTTTGACTTCACACGTTTGGTAACATTTTCTTTGCATAATTGTTGTGTCTATATTAAAGTCCCCATGAAGTTCTTTGTCAGCTTTCTGACAAAACAAGGCAAGGCTAGAGAACGTTAATGACATGAAACCGATATGTTTTATTACCATATCCAGCAGCAGGTGGCCAGACTATGGGATCATGGGATAGGGGAGGCTCAGCTTGCCACAGAGTGGCTTGATATGGAGAACCAGACAGAGTTGGTGTACAGAGAGCTCTGAGCTAAAGCCTTGGGATTTCCAACAACCTAACAGATTTCACTCAACATACTTTTGTACCATCTGCACTGGCTTTCCAGTATATATGGTTGCAGGTGGTAGTTCCTAAAATCTTCATTTGGTAGTCATAGTGAGGACATGAGTAAACAAAAAAAGCATGTATCTTCCTCCGTAAGATCTTTACAACCACAATTTTAAAGATGACGTATTTCGTACTTTATATTCGTACTATATCTAGTACATGCATTGCATACACACAAGATACTGTGAAATCAAGCATGTCAGATTGGACCTATTCCTCTGTCGCTAC
Source organism: Sander lucioperca (assembly GCF_008315115.2). Lineage (NCBI taxonomy): Eukaryota > Metazoa > Chordata > Actinopteri > Perciformes > Percidae > Sander > Sander lucioperca. The sequence goes on from NC_050184.1 coordinate 31,175,906, forward strand.
TAAACCCACTAACTTTGAGAGGACAGCAATAATTGTGGCCACTTGGGTGTTGCTCTGGAACACTGGCACCCTGTTATGATGGGGATATTATTGGAGCCTTTTATATGTTCAACAGGGAATTCATGCCAGAGTGGTGGATGGTTGTTTTTTCCTAAAGTTTCTCAAGGGACACTCCTCCGCCTTTTTGTCTTTTGAATTAACAATCAACGTGACACACAGCACTCGTATCCTATTGTTTCCCTTTAGACAAAGTGCTGCACCAAAAGCTCCACAACATTGTCTTCTTTTCAAGCCATCCAAATGCTTTTCTGTTGTTTTAGCTCTCAAGCTGAGAGACACTTTTGTAACCTTTTGTATGACACTGAATTGTTGTTGTCCTCTGTTGTTTCAGTGTGCGAGTGTTTTGCTGTGCTGGAGGATGGAGTGTTGGCACACAACCTGCAGGAACAGGAGAGTAAGTCCAATGTCAAGCTACCATGTGGCAGCAGTACAGCTGCACACTACACTAAGATGCATGGGGCTAGTCTGTCTCAGTGAATCACCACTTTCTGTGTTGTGGGGCTTCATCTTTAGTTATCCTGTTATGGAATTTAGCTAATGATTATCCTTGGCAGCTATTAATACAAATGACAGATTGACAATAAAACATACTTGAGTAAAATGCTGTATTATTCTCATGGCTTACCAAGGCAGACTGAAAAAACCTCAGGTAGTTACATTGAACTTCTTTTTGGCTGGCTTTTTGTCTGTCTACTGTGCAATGTTGCACAGTAGACACAGTGACATGTAATTTGGTGTCTGTTTGTAGGACTTCTCAAAGTACACTACGGGTCTGGCATGCCACAAACAATGTTTCAAATTAACAACACAGCAGTCATGAATACTCCAGAAGTAATATAGTAATTATTTATTACTACGATCTTGATAAGACATGGTCCTTCATTGCCAAACATTTGAGACCCTCTGCCTTTTTCTCTGCCTTTCCCTCATAGTCGAGCAATACTATACCACCAACATCCAGAAGAACCAGCTAGTGCAGAATGACATCCGTGTAGCGAAAAGGCTGCAGGATGAAGAGGAAGAGGAGCAGGCCCAGCAGAGCACCCTCCTCAGACAGGCCTCCAGACAACTGTAGGTGACCCCTGCTCCTCAAAGCGTACTGCAACACAGCTCACACTGCTGCACTAAGATTCAGATAGCAGTGTCCTGCATGTATTCTGACTAGGGCTGCACGATATGAGGAAAATATGCAATAACGTTGGGGAATATCGCAGTAACGGTATTACTTGAGAAAAATAAACCGATACGAAAGGGTACTCCGTTCTACCTTTCTGTTACTTTCAGCATTCTGCTGAAATACAACAAATTGCGTGTTGAATTTAAAACAAATGAAAGTAAATCATTTCCAACATTCTTTTGTTAAACAAATTGAACAGTGAATTGAATATAGAAAGGCACCACTGAAATAACTGACAGTCACGTTTTAATTCATTCTAATAATCTTTTATTTTAACTAACACAAAAAAAGTGTCCTTCGGGATATGTTGCAGCCTTTCCTGGTGTGTTTATTGCGTCAGTTGATATTGCGAAGAGGATTTAAAAAAAAAAAAAAAAAAAAGATATATTGTGCAGCCCAAATTCTGACCCTACTGTGTGTAGATTTACTATGCAGATTTATATTCTTATTGACATTGATGTGTTGGTAGTTTTATCACATGTCACAAAAGTAAAAAGTCCTTTTCTTCACTGACTGCTCTGTAGAGAGGAGGAAGACTTTGAGTATGCCCGTGTAATTCAGGAGGAGATCCAGCGTTGTGCCGAGGAGTCCCGGAGGAGGGAGCAGGAAGATGAGGTGAGCACAAACTGTTTTAAACTGATTTAATTCTGTCTGAATCTAGTTTTACATTTCTCCAATGAATGCATTAAAGATCTAGCAATATTTTTTTGAAGAATATTTCACTGGCAGCTATGTGGACATTCAGTCTGTGGTGGTGGTTAACAACTATACTTTTACATCGAGACAGGAGTTAGTATTCACGGCCTTGTTCACAGCCAGTGAATACATGCACCAGTTTTCAGATTTATACAGACATTTTCAACTTGACATGCTCAGACCAGTGTTACCCAGTATAAAGAGTGCGAAGATCAGTTCTGACGTAACCTGAATCTGCACCTACTTGTCAATTATCCACCTACTACCCACCTCCAATTTGAAAAGTCTTTTACATTCGAAGATCTGCACCCATCAGTGTCTGCATAAAACTCATTATCTCTGTCAGTGGGCTGCTAGGCTGCTACACACTACTGCTGCTACTACTACAACTCTTTACTTTAGCTTTCTAAATTAATAGACCCCATACTTGGCACACTGACAGTAGTTCAGTCCATGATATGATTGATGGAAAACTAATCTTTATTTTGGCCACAGAAACATAGAGAATATTGTGGAAGATAGGGACATGGCCCTTGGATGACTGCTATATAGAAAGGTTGGAAATCAGTGTTCCTTTACCAGTCCCTCATTATTTAATTTTTAAATTAAAACATCTGTGGTGTTGAGATTAGCTTGAAACCAAAAGATGGATCAGTTAATAAGAAGACACAAATGTCACAGCGAAGTTTGTAAAGCGAAATATTTTGAGGGATTTGCTCCTGAAAGAGGAACAAATCCTTTCCTGTGGGTGTCTAGTTGCTGTCAGCAACCAGAGCAGAGCGAGACACTGTACTGTATGGACAAGTTCAACTTGGCACAATACAATGATAAAACAGAAACAAAAAAGCAAAGTGTAGAATAATGTTCTTACTATTTGCAGATAAATAGAATAAGAATGTAAAAGGTTTCCATAAGAGACCAAGGGCCCTATTTTAACGATCTAAGCGCACGGCGTGAAACGCATGGCGCAGGTGCGTTTATGGTGTGTCCAAATCCACTTTTGCTAGTTTGACTGCGGAAAAAAGGGTCCGTGCGACGGGCGCATGGTTGAAAAGGGTTGTACTTAGTGTCTTCAATAATTCATAGGTGTGTTTTGGGCGTAACATGCAATAAACCAATCAGTGTCATCTCCCATTCCCTTTTAAAAGACAGGCGCGTTTGTACCTTGGCACATTGCTATTATGATGGAGGATTTGCACTGTAATATTTGTAATCTGTTTGTGTGTGTGTAACAAGCATAGTGTTCGCGCGCTGTGCACGAGCCTAGGGGCATTTTACTAATTTGCTGTTAAAATAACAATGAACTGCTGCGCTATTGACTTTAGACCAGGTTTTTGTTGGTCAATGGCACGATCATTTCCCGCTGCCTCAAGATAGCAATACGCCAAGAATGCACCTGAACACACCTCCCTGTAGGACCAGCACACCCATGGGCGCAAAGATGGGCGCAGGTGCATTTGCTATTTAAACAATGTGGGCGCTGGATGAGAAATTGACAACTGCGTCATTCTTAAACTAGCAAAGACACTTGCGTCGGGCTTTGCGCTGCGCCGGGTGCAAGATAGGGCCCCAAGTGTGTTTTGGTATATGCTTATTGCACAGAGTCGTGTGCTGTCATAGACGGTTGGTAAAAGTTCTCCCGGCGAGACACATCTGCATTCCCCAAACAAAGGAAACTTAAGCCATAACTATGGAGTAGTTAAAGGTCATGAGACCCGAGCAAAGTACATTGAATAATAATAACAAGTGAAACAGGAGCAGAACGTACCGCTTCGCATGAGAGCAAAAGACGAGACACAGCACAGTGGCCGCGACCCTGGCGTGTGTTGTGTGAAGATAACACTCCCTGTGCTGGAGAAAAGAGGGTAGATACTGTAGAGGTCTGACAGTCTAGAGACACGTGGACTGGCTCTGGATTTTTGTCTGTTGCTAGGGAAACTTAGTCTCTGCGTGCTTTGTGATCCCACAGATCTGTGTATTGTAACTCCGATGCTTGACTGATTAAACAAATGTATTTGACTTTATCTTATCGTCTTATATAGGCTCTTGCTTAGGATCAATGTAATACCAATTTAACGAATGAACGGGAATATATAGGTCGTTTATTGGAGTCAGACACATTGTCCCAAAAGAGGGGACAATGTGTGAACAAAAGTAAGACCTGAAGTTTTACTCCACTACCAAATGATTCTCGCTCCCCCACTGTTGGCCGGAAAGTTGGTTGTTGAAAGTTGGTAGGAAAATTTCAAGTTAATTAATTTCAGTTACAATTAATTTCCGAGGAGAGTTTCTGTTGAAAACTTCCCAAACCACTTTCTAGTTTGAGCCACAATACTGTAGACTGTGTCAATGGAAGGTAGGTTAATGATTCTTTGTATCTCAAACTACAGAACTGTGTGCAGACAGAACTGGGCATAATCTAGACTCTGAACAACCCTGCCAGTTTACACAAACGTAAAATAGTACTAGCATTATCCATAAACTTCAGCACAGGGACTCATAGACGTATATGGCACCCGGGACATACTTGTATATCATTTAATTATCTCCCTGTTACAAGCAGGTCAGGGAGCATCATATGGTTCACTTTCCTCTTTCTCTAGGACTAAGTGAATCCATAATGAATGGCGGTTGCAGCAAAGTGCTGCTCGGGGCCTCTGTATCCACTGTGCCATAAGAGGGCTGTAAGTCAGCTCTTACACAGAGACACAGCCTGTCAGCTACCCATCTGGATGATGAATCAAGCTATTTCTCTGGTGGTTGATTCCAGACATGGACCATCGACCTCTTAATACAGAATACACTTGTGTGCACACCGATCCTCACTGGATGTGCACATTCAACAAGTAAAATCTTAACTGTGCAGTTTGAGGAAGAGGCAGGTTAAGTCAAAATATTACTTAAGTGCATTGTTTAATATGTGAGGGACTCAGCTTTATTTGATTAGCCTGTCCATTAAATGGTTTAACATTGTTTCTGGGTCTCCAACATGTTTTCAGGGTTCCGACAAGGTTTTTTTTTTTCTTTTTTCGAAGAGCTGCAAACGTGGCTGTAGACTCTTAGTCTTGTTTCACTTGTAGACATCATGTTACATTTTTTACCATCTGATTTTGGACACAAATATAACATTAATATCTAGATAATGCTGTGATGGTTGACATTTGTTTTTCATTCTTTCCTGGTCCTATATACAGCACTAGATCTCTCAAAAATGTTGTGAACAAAAAAAACAATTCATCTTGCAACCCAAACACGAAGGGGCAACCAGATGGCTCCCATCAATCACCTCTCCCTGTTCACACAGAAGCCCAATCCCTCAAAAAATGTTGTCTTTATGTCTGCACTTTTTACAGCACACGTGCATTTCTGAACATTGGTTGCTTTACAGAAACTGATTCCCCAACAATATAAATTAAGAGTTGAGCTGTGTAAGTAGAAAAGCATTGTGGGGAAAAAAAAGCCAACTCTGCCACGAAACTCCCCAGCAGGTCCAGTGGAGTGGTCTGCGTCACAAGGCCGCTCCCAGCATAATATTTTCCTTTTACCCTGCAGTTTCCTTTTTAGAGAAGGCTGCCTTGGACAGGCTTATAGAAGGTCCTTGTTTGGAGGATGTGAGGTCAGAGAGACTGTGGGGTTCATTCATCATTATTAAAGGATTTGGGTTTGAACTCTGTTGGAACTAACATGAGGTGTCTATACTCAAGAGTTAAATGGACTTTTACCTACTGGGTTAAAAGTCATGTAAGGTAATGCAGCAAATAGTATGAGAATATACTATTCCTGTGTGGATGTAATCATTCTTTGTGTTTATGTTAGGATCAAATGGTGAACTATTAACACTCCTGTTTGCTTACCTTCCTTAATGACTGACTGATCAGAGGTGTTTATTAAATATTTGCCTCCCTGTAGATTGTGCCTTTAATTAAGGAACAGAAGGCGCCAGGCTGTGCAGTTTTAAATGCCAGATCCCTGTGGCACTTTGCGCCTAACCTGCCATGGCAAGCTGCTAATTGTCTGCTGATGCTGGCAAAGTGGCTGACACACACGCCCTGATTGCAAAGCCAAAAGGAGCTGCGTTAGCTTTTAGTTATGATTTATGTTGCAAATGCAGCCTACAGAGAGAGATTTCATAAAATTCACTGGTAGAATCTGCTGATTTGTAGGAAACATTATTAGTTCTGGCCTTTCCAAGGAAAGCAACATAGAGACATGGTGGGGGTTCGCCTTCAGAGAGCAGTCCAGCATAGCAGCGCTTGTAAGAGCAGGCCAGTGACAAGGTGTTACTTCAAGTGAAACAGTCCTGTTGATCTGCTTCTGTCGGAGTTTTTCTGGTCCAAAGTTCCGGCTCAAGGAGATTAAAAGTTTTATTTGTCTCTCATGTAGTCTCCTAGTTTCCATTGAGTCAGACACAGCCCTGTCCTAAACAATTAGTTTGGCCACCTAGAATTAATATGTCAGATCACGTCACAGTGGCACTATGTCACGCAACATGGCTCTGCATTTGGTGTATGGATTAGATTCTCTTCTTTGATGTAAAATCAGTCAACTCTGAACAGGGTCTGAGAGCTTGGTCCATGTTTTATTCATGTTGTCATTTGAATGCTTATAATATATAGATCAAATAAAGGGACCTGAGTACATTTAAGGCAAAAAGTGTCGTGAGGGCAAATAGATGAAGCATTAGTACCTACACTCTAAGAGCAGTTGTTTGTACATTGGGAAAAGAAGATGACATGAAAGCAAAACCGCCTGGTGGCGGATAAAATCTCGGACATTAATCAAAAGTTTCCTAAATATTTCAATTAGGGGGAAAACGGTTGAAAACCTTACTTTCTTTTGTCACTGTCTGTGTTATGCTGCCATCTTCTGGTTGAAACAGAACAGTACATAAATGATGATTTAGAGAAAACCGTCGCAGTCATACCAATTCACGGTTGCACACCAGTATTATAACCTGACTGCTCTCAGTGAGTTGAGCTTGTTTTGATATATTATGTAATGCTTTTATCCAGATAAATTCATTATTAGTTTTGCTGTGATAAGTAAATCAGTTCTGTGGATTGTTTTAAAATAAGGGAAATGGGCCAAATGAAAGATTGTGTGACTTGTTTTTGGCAAATGGTTTTGGTTAGGATCAAGGGGTTGTAACAGGGACAATGAAAGTGTCTTGTATCTAGTTTGAAAATCTTATCAAAGTCTAAAAAGTTCTAACCATGTTTCTATATTTATTTGCATATTTGACAGAACAGCTCCATTTCTTTGTAGTCTTCATTTAGCCTAAATTCCTAATGGGTTACTCATAATGGTTTACAAAGAAGCAATCAGTATGTCTGTGTCTCCGCAGGAAATAGCTAAACGAATGCAGGAAGAGGAGGAGCAGAGAATCATGAGGAGGAGCCATAGTGAAGGTACAGTTTACGTTTTGCTGTTTTGGTTAGTGTTTTGTTGACTGTATTCTTATGGTACAACTAGGGTTGGTAATTTTTGAAACGATTCCAAGTAGGAATCGGTTCTCGATGCCCAACCCTAGTGACAACATTAGTCAGCAATCCTAACATACTGACAAATCATTTTAAAGAAAATGGTGATGTTTCAATGTTTAGGAATTTGTCATTTTTTTTAATCTAAAATGTTATAAATGTATTTGCTGAACAAATAATTATTTGTTACACTTAAATAGGACAAAGTCCAGGCCTTGCTTGGCTTCTCCCTAACCATGCTTTGCTTCACTGCTACTGCTTATTATTGTTATATTTAAGTCATTCTCCACATACATGCATGAACAAAACCTATCCTACATAGCTGTCGCACTATATTATTATCTCTTTAATGTGTTGTGTTCTGCATCAGTTACATGCATGTAAGATGTTGTCTTTAATGTAGTCTTTAATGCATGATTGTATATCTGTATTGGAAAGCCTCAGTTTGTGTCTAAAACATTTATATAAATTATGTAACAAATACTCTTACTTAAAGTACATGCTGCTATTTTTAATATGATATGTTGCCTCATAATTAACTGCACTCCTCTAATATTACCCACTAACAGCCTCACCCATCCTCCCTGCTTTTGTGTTTGCATGTTTGGCATTACTAAAGGCAGCGCCAGCGATCCTGCACTGCCATCCCCACACCAGCACACATTCAGCAGCAGCCTTCACCAACGAGAGGAGCAGTACCCTTCTACCACCACCAGGTGGCAATGGCCTACTTCTCACAACCATTCAGACTTAACAAGGCCTCAGGCTGACTCCCCCAGGGGGGTAGCAGCTCAGAGAAACACAAGTGCATGGTCAAATCAAGGACACACAGATTCCATAAAGGAAATCAGGAGTGAATTGGGAGAGCGTTTGAGTGAGGATTCAGAGGACTCGGACACAGTTTTCTCTGAACAACTCTCTGTCAGGTCCCAGAGACTGAATGAAAGACTTAAAATAGCACCCCCTCGACGCCAGGCATCTTTACATCAGCCGCAAGTAAGAAACTACAGAAGTGTTAGCTCTCGCAGCAGCTTTACAGAGGAGGAGAGAGGCGAGTGGAATGAGGACTTTTATGAAAATAGTGACCTAGAGAGGAGTAAGCCTAGGAATTGGGATCAGGAAAGGAACCATGGAGAGGAGTACCAGGGTTTGCACAGGAGCAGAGATCAGGATAGAGACCATAGGTTAGTTGAAGTAAGAGAAAGGCGATGTAGTCGCAGTGAATCTGTCAGGCTACCTGACAGGAATAAACACAGCAACAGAGACTTGGCGAGGACCTGGAGCTATAAGGACAACCCCGACAAGCATGTCCATTTTCAGGACAACACCAGGAGCTCTAACAGGCAGCAGGGGGAAACCACACGAGTCTGGGAGATGCTGGGCCAGGTCCTCAGAGAGAGGGGCGTGCCTGTGAGGTTTGGCGTCAACGGGGCGCCACTACAAATAAGGCCTCAAAGCAGAGACAGCCAGGTGCTTCATGGGAGTGAGGTCTCCTGCAGCGACTCCCAACCACATCAGAGAGTCTTCCAGAGAGCTGCCACCACCAGGCACAGTTTCCATGGAGATATCAGGGAGAGGAGGAGACTGTCATACCAAGAGAACAGTAGGAGAGATCACAGAGAAGATGGAAACGGACACCGTCATAATGTGGAGCGTGATGGCAAGGTTTATGAGATTAATAGAGACTTTCATCTTGCTAACGGAGATAGGGGAGGCAGTAGAAGGTGGAGAGGGCACAGGTACTTTAACGATGACGAGAGGGAGAGGAATGCAAATGATTGCAGGGTCAAGAGAACAACAAGCGAACGCAGGCATTGGCACAAGACCATAGAAGAAAGATTAAGCTCAGAGGAGGAGCAGGAGGCGGAGAGGAGAGTAGAGCAGCCCCATCGAAAAGCCCCACAGCATAGCCAAAGACTCAGCAGCAGAAGCAGCAGGGCTTCATCCAGGGATAGGTCAAGGCACCTGGCAGCAGGTAACACCCAGAACTGCAGCCAACTCCAATCTGCAGAGGGAAAGCTTCCAAAGCTTTGCTTTGCCCTTCCTCTCTGTTTACATCTGCTCCTCTCACCTTCCCTCAATCATCGTCTAATCTGGACAAATTTCAGTTTTACTGGTGTCTTTAGCAAGCTTCTTGCTAAAGTGGAACATTTTCCTTTTTCGTATCTATAATTAGTAGTCCTGAACTAATGTGTGCTTTTCATTTTTATCTTCCTTCTTGATGTAGTGAGGGAATAAGTACTATGGAGTTTCTCTCAAAATCTAGCAACATTCCCTCACATGTTGCTTCCTCTTATCTCTTGGTGTGATTCAAATGTCATCGGTCCTTGGGTCTTTCAGCCTCTGTGTCACTACACTTTTCTGATTCATCACTGATTTCCATGTTGTTTTTTACAACTTGTATTCTGGTTGTCATAATAGTCGCTTCAGTTCCTTTTGGATTTGACATTGTCATACTTCACCCTTAGGAGCGTCGCTGCAACCACAGCCAGGCGAGACAAGCCTGGACCTGGGGGAGCTGCGGCAGGTCCTGCAGGATGAAGAACTGGCTCACAAGCTGCAGGAGGAAGAGGAAAAGCTGTTGAGGAGGGTAGGGGATCCAAGAGTTTATCATGAAACGCCATGATTTAGAAGTCAAGGAGAAAGGCCAGAAGATCAGTTTCTCTTTTCAATAAAAAATAAATTCTGGCTTTTACGGTCTTGTTTTCGCAGAACTCTCAGCCCTCGCCATGCAGTTCTTACCCAGAGGGAGACTTCAGAGTAGCACAAGTGGCGCAGGATGAGGTACGACGAATTGACAAGTCATCAGTACCCCATGTATCTCATGTTTAATATCCATCTGTGAAATGATCCATTGTTGTTTTTGCGCTAGGAAATTGCACGCTTTATGCAGAAGCAGGAAATTAAGTCAAAGCGAAGATCTCGTGAGCTAGAAGGGCCGGCATCGTGGCGCGAGCACAGAGCGATGATCAGTCATCATGACCGACGGGCTGCACGAGACCAACCGGTAAATGTGTTGGAGTTCTTTAAAACACAGTTTCAGTCATCTAAAGATGGTGGCTTTCATCTTTCACTTTAATAACAAGGTGATAAAATGAGTTTCACTCCTTTTGTCCACTGCCTTAGGTCCAACGAGAGAGGCTCGACTCAGAGGGTCTTCCTTCCCCCACTGAGGAGTGCTCCCCAGAGAACCAGCCACCCAGCCCCTTCTCCACTACACCGTAATTGTCTTTAGATGAAATATGCATGAAACTGATCAATGTCTGTATTGTGACCATATGCCTTTCATCTAGTTTATATGCTGACTTACAACTGCTGCCTTTACAGACAAGCCCAGCAGATCAGAAACATTGCGGAGGAGCTGGACCCGACCTTCCAGGCCAGAAGGGAAAGCACAGAGAGCCTCCGAGTGGGACAAGCAGGTACAGATGGCACCTAAAATGAAACCGTTAAAACAATGGGTGGACATCCTATTTCCTTCAATTTAGAGCTGCTGGGACAAGGGTATTTCCCCATTGTGGGATCAATAAATTCCATCTTATCTTATCTTATCTTATCTTATCTTATAGGTCCAACCTGTGAGACACTTCCCATGCCACATTCTGGCTTACATGACTTACTCGAGGAGCCTACTTTCATCCCACCCACAAAACGGCAAAAGGACAAATCGGGACGCACTAAACTCAAAGAGAAGAAGGAAAATTGCAAGCAACAATAATTTTCCACACATTGTGCTGTTGGAGTGCATCACATCTATATATTTTATAACACTAAATATAAGTTCAGCTACAGAGCTCTTATTAGTTTAAGATTACAAGAATATAGTTCTCTCTACCAGCCACCCCTACTAGCACTTTAGACCAGTGGAACACAGAGAGAATTGAGAGAAGTGATATTTCTTGATTAAGTGAATAATGACAACACTTTGGACTCATGCCTTTTTATAATTTTCAAAGGGAAAAATTAGGTTTATTGAAGTTTTGTTTGAAATCTTCATTGTTAATGAGTGTTTAATTTAAACAGTATACCTTTTTATTATATTTGTAACTTTTTGTTTGTTTTTATTTAGTTGATGTGTCAAGAGTCCATCCATTATCTATAATCGCTTCATGTTATTTCATTTGACATTTTGGATGCTCTCTGGTGGTGCAGTGGTTGGCACTGATGCTCCACAGCAGTAAAACCAAAGCTGTCTAGTGGGACAATCAAAAATGTCAAACGACAAAACAAAAAGTTACTTTGATTACCCTTAAACCTGACGTGGTTTTCGGATAAGCTACTTTAAGACATCCACTTTCGGGGTGCCTGTCAACTTAGTTTCAAAGCAGTTTGGCAGGGCTCCAGCAATGTTTACAATGGTACAATGACAATCACATTAACTTGTTCCCATTTGTAAAAACATATTACAACAGTCATCAAAGTATGTTCAATTGTTTGAGTGTAATATCCAGATATTAATAAACCTCTGGGAACAGTATATGTAACAAACTAATCTAAGATAAAAGATCCACTTACAGTACTAGCTTTTTGGAGGTTTCAGCTGCATCTCACGGTCATTTTAGGTCTCCCCCCCCCATATACAACCACTGGTTATGACTAAATTCCCATACATACAGTGGCACTCATAAGTTTATGAACCCATGCTAAAGTTGACTAAAAAGAGGAATAAAATTGATCTTAATGCCTTAATTAAAATAGCCCCACATCATCACATACCCTTCACCATACCTAGAGATTGGCATGGTTTTATTTCAGTTAGCCTAATAGCTGGTTTGATTTGCATTCAGAGATGATTTTATGGAAAGTACCCCATGCCAATCTCTAGGTATGGTGAAGGGGATGTGATGATGTGGGGCTATTTTAATTCCAAAGGCCAAGGGAACATTATCAGGATGCATAGTATCCTGGATCCATGAAATAACTGGCCTTTTAAAAATAAAAATCTGCCTGCCTCTATGAGAATTTAACATAGGGGTGTCTATACTTATGCCCCCTGTATTTTAAGGAAGAACGTATATTTATTTACAATACATTATTCATTCACAAAGAAAATTGGTGTCCTTAAAGGTTGGATTCTTCCTCATTTTTTTTTTTTTAATTCCTCTTTTTAGTCAACTTTAGCATGGGTTCATAAACTTATGAGTGCCACTGTAGGTAACATGACGACATCTGAGCCATCTGATGCAGTTGAAAAAGCTTCAATAAACTTGTAAGTGGACCTTTTTCAAACTTAAATTACCTGATACATATCCAACTGATGTTTGTGTATTTTTTGCCAGGTAGGCTTTTATCAGTCAGTAACATTATTCATTTTACAGAATACTAAAAAGATTGTATTTTTTACGCACATATAACCATATAACTTTGTTTTTTTTTTTCTTCTTTTTTTTATGTTCATATTACTCCCACATTTAAAACCTCCTTTTGTTGTTGCATTTTGTTTTTTACAGATGAAATATGCCACTGCTGGTGGACCACTATGAATGCAATTGTTCTGTATGAAAGTACAACAAATAAAATACAAATCCCATTTTTATTGACTTTTAAAAAGAAGTTATAAGTACAACATAACAGAATGCACACTGTAAACCATGGACAGTTCCAAAGACTGATATAAAAACATCTTGTAAAATATATATATTATAGATATTATGAGGCAGAATGATAAATTCACAAACCAAACAAGTGCATAACATTGGTCATACCAGTTGACAAGTAAAGTGCTATAGTCCTTACTACTTCTCACTGTATGACAGACTGTACTGTGGTAACTCCTCTCAAGGCAAAACCCATGAACTTTGTGGCCTTTCAACAGACATCACAATGTGTGAGTTGTGACTCACAGATAGTCCCTGATACGTTACTAAAAGTGTGGGCTAACAAATGTTCCATTTCAGTAGAAAGATATACGCCTGCTACAGTTCAGAAAAGAATTGAGTTGTGAAAAAAAGTTCCACTTGGTCTGATCTAGCTATGGCTCTAGCTGCCTACTCTATTGTGCTAGAAAATAACCAAAAGCAAAAAGGAGTACAAGACTGACTGGGGGGTTTCCACATAACCCTTGAGCCTCATTTTTGATATTGTGTTTGCCTTGTATATTTGCCAAGTTTGTATCCTATTTGTTCAGAGGATTTCCCACATGACACACTTTAAAAGAAATCTCAGAGATCTATGTGCAGCACATGACTAATCACATTATCTGACATTTAATCCTAAATATTGTACTTGCTATAACTCTTGCTCAACAGGCATGTCTCAGCTTGCTCATCAATAAAAACTCAACCTTTCTCATTAAAATAGCACCAAGGTGCTTTAGATATGCAGACTGTGTAATGTACTGTAGATTCCTTGGTGTTTTAATTTTAAATATATGATTACCTATTCACAAAAAGGGAACTCCCTTTGCTGGACTTTTTGACACCAATGAAGCAATTGTTGGAAAGTCCATATAGTTCCTGGTAATGTTAAGTAGAGTCGAAGAGGCTGTATACACCATGCGGTCTTCAAAGTGATACTATATACTGTTGTAAACAAAGTTATCTTCTGTGTTCTATAGAAACATAACAACAAAGTACACAAAAATAGCAAACTGTCCCCATGATAAATCATAAATGTTTCACAACATAAAATCATGATTGACACAGCAACATAACCAGAGTTAGAAATGTACAAATTCAGCAGAAATCTAGGAGGCATTTGTGGGCTCAGCCTCAGGCGTGACTCAGACTTCTCTGCTGTCAGACCTTTCACACCCAGCTGAACGCCCACCTGCACTGTACATTCACACAACGCAACACTCCGCAGCTTTCCCGCTTAGACATGCAAATATAAAAGGAGTGAAACTCATACACTACAATATTATTATTATACACAGGCCATTGGCACAAGTCCACTTGTTTGAAAGTAGTTAAAAGTCTAAAGGCTTAGGTATTTAATGTAAGGTATGCTTTTTTCCATCTGGTGCCAAACTCAATCCAATAATTCAAAACCTTTCACAGCTATCTTCTTTTAGGCTTAACTGAAAGGGGAAAAAACAGCCTCAATGTCTGATATAATTAACATGATGAATGGACTGTTGTAATCCACTTAGTGTTTTCCCTCTCAGAATTCCCCTTCCTTCCCTGTGTGTATTTACTGTATCATCGCTATAATTACATTGGTGTAATTGTACAGCAAAGTGATACCTCTAACCTGACCTATAAAGATTTTCACAGTATCTTTGGTTATTCTGATAAAAGGAAAATGGGGTGGATAAAAGACAGCTGGGTGAATACAGTGCTTTGTTTCTTTCATTTAAAGCCAAACAAATTGGCACAACAAAAACATCTCCAGTATCACAAAGTGGGACGGAGGTCTTATTCAGGATATCCTGTTTCCTCTCACCAAACTCAACACAAACAACGGGTTCTTCAGTGGGGCAGTCATGTCCAGTTTCCCTTCTCTTCAAGCAATGAGCTGGCCCGAGGAGTCCTTGGAGTTGAGCGACTCTGAGCTGCTGCCCTGCTCTTGCTGGGCCTCGTGGAAACTACACTCAATGGCTATTAATGTCCTAGGATCATCTGAAGGAGAAAAAAAGGGCAAAGAAAATACCTTTTCACTGTATTTGACATTGGCTTGATAAACATTATGTATAATCGACATTCATTTGTGCAATATGGTCGGGATAATCTCTTGATAATATATCACAAAGTACGGTAGTAGTTACCTGTAGGGGTTCCGATTATCGGGGTCTTTGTGATTGGCTTTTTGCCTTTTTCCTTTCTTTTCTGGAAGATTTTCTTGGCTACAAGGCTGATGATGATGATGCTAAAGGCCATCAGAACCGCACTTGTGATCACAGATAAGACCAATGGCCATGCCTGCTCTGTGGGATCTGACACAACAGCAGCAAGAAATCATTGCTGGCTTTAAACAAAAACAAAAATTAAAGCAAAAGTACACTAGAGGAATAGAATCGCATCCTACCAGGTCGCTTTGGAACGGTCACTTGGGCTATTGAAATATTAACACACTTGATGTCCGTAAGTCCATTTCCCATGGCCACAATCTTTTGATCTGGATTGGGACACCTTTTAGAAAAAGAAAGTTTTTCATCAAATCTCTTCAGTACAACAACACAATGGCTACAATGGCAGATGGTGTTTTTAGAGCAGGGTAATATCTCACTTGGTACTCCAGGGTTTACACATCTGGTGACTTTGGTCATTGAAGGTTCCCTCTGGACATGGTCTGCAAGAACCTGTGCACACAATCATTCGGTTGACTTGCCACTCAACTTAAACTGTAAATCTAATGTGTATGTGCTAAAGTCATGAGCTTATTTTTTACTTACGTTTCTCTGGTTCATAACCTTTGTCACACTTTTTGACACAGAAAGAACAGCGGTCATTACCACAGATGAGTCCTTCTCTACAGCCACACTTTGTGTCAGTTGTGGCAGTGCACATTTTCACATAGACTTGAGCACCTAAACATACAAACAGATGGCAAGAGTTGTAAAACTTGTAATTTAAAAGAAAAAAGTCAGCTTGTGGGACATACGAAGACATGTCTTATGCAGTTTTAGCATCTGCTGACATACCTACACACTGTGTACACCTGGTACAGCTGTACTGTTTTGGGTTCACCGTAAATGTCCCAGCCTCACAAGGAGTACAGAGATCTTTCGGGCTTGGGCCACATTCTTTGACCAGGCGGTGTCCTACAAACAAGGTTCAAGGATCAAGGTTAATTTATTTGCCATTTTACAACACAGAGTTACCCAATGAAATGTAAGTTGTAGTTGATTCAAGCTACACACACTTATATACATATAAGTATATATATATATATATATATATATATATATATATATATATATATATATATATAATATATATACAAATATACATGAAAACACAAATGTTTAAATTAGAATATATTTAAATAGAATACATACAGTAACATATTAAAAGTTGTAATACAGCTAAGGAAAGCTTTGAAAAAAAGTTACTGTTTGGGAACTGTAATGATGAATTAAGTATATATCACATCTCCAAATTATTTGTTTTAACAGTTGCACAATCCACGCCTTTTCTCTGTGTTGTGGTATTAGCTGAAAAACCACTGAAACTATATTGGTTACGAGCAACCACCACTCAAAGGCTGGAATTTTTTTTTTTTTTTAACATCCTGACAAAAGGAGATACAACTCAGTAGGCTTTTTGCTTTTATTAGATATTACATGGGATAACTTGAACTCCTTAGGTCTGGAAAAGGATAATGTTAACATATTTGCGTAACAACTGAGTTTATGTGGAAAGTGAACAGAGAGGGAATTTCTCCTCCCCTCCATGGATATCTAAAGTGTTTCATTAAAAAACAGTGCTGGTTTAATTTTGGTATTTTTAAAGCCCACTATAATAGTATCAACATTAGGATATGAATGATATAACAGTATATTGACTTGTAGAGCCCTTGTCAAAAATGCTCTCCTGAACTTACAGCACATGTCATCAATTCAAAATCATAGAGAATCGTGATGCTCATTATCTCCGTTATTACTTACCAGCAAAACAGGCTTCACAGCAAACATTATCTCCTTTTGGTGTCCATTTCATGCAGCCTGTGTCAGTCTGTCCAACACTGCAAAAACAGCCCTGAATGAGCAACGCGAGAACCAATGCCCTTAAGATTGCAGCCATACTGTTGTCAGCTCTCCAGCCTTGGGGCTAAGGATGACAGCCACCTCAGGTAAAATGTGAGCTAATCCAATCCAAGAAATATCCCAGGGACCTAATTTCTTTAAGGCACTTAATTTTTTTGTTTTTCTAAATCTGTAGCTTTAATCTAAACTACAATAACTTTCTTGTTAACTTAAAGCCACTCAGCAGTGATGTTATGAATGGCATCATAGGAAGAAATGTGTCTGTGCTGTGGTCTCTGTGCTCTCCAACACATAAGTCACCCACAGCCAGCTCATCATGCTAGTCATACTCAAGGGGCGTGTCCTAAATTGTTAGTGGCTAAATGACTCATGAATGAAATGTTGTCTTCTATAAACTTTTATGATTAAAATGACTTTTTTTACTACTATGAAACTATTTTTTCAACATACTATACTATGACTTTTTCATGCCTTTTTTTCAACATACTATACTATGACTTTATTACAACTTTTTTCGACATACTGTACTATGACTTTTTTGACATACTATACTATGAGTTTTTTATGACTTTTTTCAACATACAGAATATAGTATGACATTTTCATGACTTTTTTGACAAACTATTCTGTGACTTTTTTTGGACATCCTATACTATGACTTTTTTCATCATATTGTACTATGACTTTTGTAATATACTATACTGTTGTGGAATTTCCATCATATGTACTCATGCTGTGTAAGTTGAGACAATGGTACCCAGGTGTCATTCAGGTCCGTGTCCAACATAACCGCATAACCTTTCCAGGCAGAGGAATACGTGAACTTTGTGCCTCCATAGGTGATGGGAGAATTAACAGCTGTATAAGATAGTGCTGCTCACCCTGCCAAGGCCATGGAGGAAGTAAACACATTTTGTTCGTGCTGAGATTTTTGAGCTCTTTGTTTACTTTGAAGGTTCACCTTAAGTTCACGCCTCCAGCATAAGGCATGGACTAATACAATTCAAGGTATTTCACAGAGTACACAATGACAGGCTAGCTAAAATATACCCATCTGTTCACCCTATTTGTCCTAGATGCGGAAACTCTGTGTCATTGGGTCACATGTTCTGGTCATGCCCCTCCCTAGTTGATTTCTGGTCCTCCATATTTGACTGCCTATCAGCTTTATGCAACACATCACTCAAACCCAATCCACTCACTGCTATATTTGGAGTCACACCCTCGGAAATACATACCACAAGAACACAAAGGAGAGCAGTAGCGTTCTGTAGTCTCATAACACGTAGAGTAATCTTAATGAATTGGAAATCTAATAAATGCCCACCCTTCAGGAGATGGATCCAGGAGGTGCTATCTTTACTTCAGCTAGAAAAGATTAGACATACACTGAAAGGTTCTTGTGACACATTCAATAGAGTGTGGACTCCCCTCATCGAATATGTGAAGGAGTTGAATCTCTAACAGCTCTCTTTAGTCAACTGTCTGACTAGCCCATTGATAGGCTGCTGTAGAATTGGAACTTTTTTTTTTTGTTTCTTTTTGCACTCTTGGTCCCATGGGAGGGTGTATGGGGAGGGAGAAGGGGAGTGCACCAATGTGGGACTATGTCCCGAGTTTGTTTGTATATGTATGTATGCTCATTTCTGTATATTGAAAACACCTAAAATAAAGTTATATAAAAAAAAGTTCACGCATGAGTTTAAATTGACAGGAAGACAGGAATTTGAGAGAGTTGGGACGACACGACACGATAACACATCAATGGTTTAACTGTACTGCCTGCCAAAGTTCTTTCCTCACTTGAGTGTCCTGTGTAATTCATCAAAGTCTCCCGAACCTTCTTCACGTATGTGAAATGAGTTGTGCTGCTCCTGAGTTTTTCCATAACACTATACTATGGCTATTTTATGATTTTTTCGACATACTATAATGACTTTTTTCATCATATTGTACATTGACATTATCTTATACCATGCCTTTTGCGAGATAGGTAGATACTATGATACTAGATAGATAGATAGATAGATAGATACTATGACTTTTTTGACTTTTTCGAAATATTATTATTATTATTATATCCTGATTAAGCCTAATCCTCACCCCAACCCTAGCTTCTAAAGAATTGAATAAGTCACGTCTGTTATTTAGCATAAAGGTAGAAGCTTTAGAAGACCTATTGTTTAATCAACTTTGAGAGCCATCCCCTGTTGGGCCAGACAAAGAATGAGTATTCCTGTAGTTTGGAAACAATTGACACTGACTTGGTAAGATCCTGTGGCAGGGTGTGGCCACAAGACACATGGATTAGGGACACTTTTGCTTTTGAAGACATCTGACCAATATGGAGGGATTTAATTTGAGGTGTCAGTGTTTTATTGTCATGTCACAAGACTGGTCTGATGTAATTCCTGAAGAGGAGGCATGTCATTCAGTCCGCTGTCAGCTGCAGTGCAACATTTGTTTTTGTCTTGTCATTTTCATCATGCTGTTTATTAAACCTTTTGCTTAAATCTTCATTTGGCCAAAAGCCTCTTCTTCTTCAGAGATTTCAGTAACACGTAATTTCTCTACACATACTATACTATGACTTTTATCACTTTTTTCGACATAACTATGACTTTTATCACTTTATTCAACATACTATACTATGACTTTTTTTCGACATACTATACTATGACTTTTATCACTTTTTTCGACATATTGTGACTTTTTTTTTACATACTATACTATGACTTTTTATCACTTTTTTCGACATACTATAATGTGACATATTTTTTTCACTTTTTTAGACATACTATACTATGACTCACAGGGCTCTAGAGTGCGACCAGCGTCCAAAATGTGTAAGGGTGCTACTAAGATTTTTCCTAGGTCGCACCGGTGCACCTAACGTCCTCGCATCCGCTGCCTCTCCACGAACGAAGCGATGTCGTTTATATCGATATGGTTTAATGCATAGACAGTATATAAGAATAAGGTTTATAATGTTGCGTTACATGACCCATTCCTTCCGTAAAGCCGTGTTTGGATCTCTCCTCTTACTCTCCGCGCAGCCCCGCCCCCATTCACTCACACACGGCTCCCCTGCAACATGCAGACAGACACAGCGCCGCCGGTCCAAAATTTATAGTTTTAATTGTTATTAACACAGCTGTATATTGTGTTTCCGCTGGTAACTATCTGTTATTGCGGCCGCCACGGCGAAAAACACATTAGAAGTTATTAAATGCAACTAACCAGTTCGTTGAGTAATAGCGTGAGACGGAGCCTGCTGGACCTGGGCAAGAGATGTGACCCATGGCCAGAATATCCTAGTTAATAAAAATGCAGCGCAGTGACGATACAGACATTTCATAGCCTACACAAGACGTGTGTAACGCCGCTGACCCGCCAAAGCGCATTCGACCCGTGCTGTGAGTACGCTTCAGTCCATCGCACTTCCCTCTCCCTCTGTTTTTTTTTTTTTTTAAAAAGATTTCGGCCTTTATTTTGATAGGAAAGCTGAAGACATGAAAGGGGCGAGACATGACATGACATGCAGGAGAGGGCCGCAGGTCGGAGTCGAACCTCTATACCAACTGAGCAATCCGGGCGTCCTCTCTCTCTTTTAATCAGTCTGTTATTGTTGTTGAAAACAAGTGAAGGAGCTTTCTCACATATATATATATATATATATATATATATATATATTTTTTTTTTTAATATATCCTAAGCTATGTATTTCAGATAACTTTCTGAAAGTGTTGCAGCTGTATATTTTCAAACTGGTAAAGGAAACCCTGTCTTTGCATTTTATTTTAATCACAATCTGTTTTAATAAAAGAGCTTGTGAAAAGTGGCTTTGACTTAAAACTGAACATTTAGCCCACTTGGTAAAAAAATACAGAGCTATATATCGTGTATCCCCATTCAGCGTTAACGGCGACCCGAGGAAAAATTTGGGTGCACCTAAATTTTGTGCTGGTGCACCTAAATAAAAAAGTTAGGCATACCAGTGCAACCAAGGCAAAAAAGTTAGTCTGGAGCTCTGTAGTATAAAAAAGAGATAAAATTCATAGTAAAGTATGTCAAAAAAAAGTCATAGTATGTCGAAGAAAGTGATAAAAAAGTCATAGTATAGTATGTCGAAAAAAGTGATAAAAAAGTCATAGTATAGTATGTCGAAAAAAGTGATAAAAAGTCATAGTATAGTATGTCGAAAAAAAGTCATAGTATAGTATGTCAACAAAAGTGATAAAAAAGTCATAGTATAGTATGTCGAAAAAAAGTCATAGTATAGTATGTCAAAAAAAGTGATAAAAAAGTATAGTATGTCAAAAAAGGATGAAAAAGTCAGTGTAGTATGTCGGAAAAAGCGATAAAGTCAAAGTATAGTATGCCAAAAATAGTCATAGTATAGTATGTTGAAAAAGTGATATTAACGTCATAGTATAGTATGTCGAAAAAAAGTCATAGCATAGTATGTTGAAAAAGTGATAAAATCATAGTATATAGTATGTCGAAAAAAGTGATTAAAAAGTCATAGTATCGTATGTCGAAAAAAGCTATAAAATCATAGTATAGTATGTTGAAAAAAGTGATTAAAAATTCAAGTATAATATGTCTCAAAAGTTATAAAAAAGTCATAGTATAGTATGTTAAAGAAAGTGTAGGTTATATTTTGTCAATAAAGTATGTAGAGGCTTTTAGAATCATAACTGGCCATTGTGTCTGCTCTTCCTGACTGCCATCTGGCAGATATAATTTGAAAAAGGAGTACCAAGACATTGGGAAGATAATTTGAGCTAATCAAAGAACTCTTAGATCGGGGGAGACAGGGAACAATGCTCAGTTATTCGCAAGCGGTGAGCAGGTTGTAAAATGTCCTTGGCTCTCACGCAACTCCCTTTGTCTGCAGAAGATAAAGAAATACACAGGTGTTTCTTCCTGGGAGTGTGAGAGTCAAGGTAACATTTCATACATTGCGCTACTCGTGGTAGGGACCGAATGGAGCCGGGAGGACCTGGACTACATCCAGCTGATAAGCGAAGACACCACCATGAAGAAGACATAGCCTAAGATGTTTAAGAGTATGAGGTTTTTTAGTTTGCAGCATCAGATGCTGGATCGGACTATGTCTGTTTGATAGGAGAGAGGAATAGACTTGTCTTGAAAGTATTTTGATCCTTGTGCACAAGTTTTGTATTCTGCAATATCATTCACTAAAGTTTTGAAATAACTTATCTAAAGCGAATCCCATGTCTTGATTTGATTCTGGTCTACCATTTAAACGAACACTTACATTGTGTAGTGATCTTAGAATTGGAGTCAGATAGTATCTGGCCTTTTGGGCCAGACCAGAACTGGTCAACGGTCTAAACATTTATCAACAAAAGTGATACAAATTCATAGTATAGTATGTCTCAAAAAGTGATAAAAAGTAATAGTATAGTATGTCGAAAAAAAGTCATAGTATAGTATGTCAAAAAAAGTCAGAGCATAGTATGTCGAAAAAAGTCATATGTTGAAAAAAGTTATAGTATATAATAACTAGACTATATTATAACTATAACTATATTATAACTAGTAATAGTATAGTTTGTGGAAAAAGTGATAAAAAAGTCATAGCATAGTATGTCGAAATACGTGATAAAAAAGTCATAGTATAGTATGTCGAAAAAGTGATAAAAAGGTCATAGTATAGTATGTCGATAAAAGTGATAAAAAGGTCATAGTATAGTATGTCGATAAAAGTGATAAAAGTCATATTATAGTATGTCGAAAAAAGTCATAGTATAGTATGTCGAAAAAGTGATAAAAAGGTCATAGTATAGTATGTCGATAAAAGTGATAAAAGTCATATTATAGTATGTCGAAAAAAGTCATAGTATAGTATGTCGAAAAAAGAGATAAAGGTCATAGTATGGTATGTTGAAAAAAGATAAAATTAATTTTATCTTTTTTCAACATACCATACAGTATATTTCTTTTTTTCCTTTTATTTTTTTAACCCAGCCCCCAGCCGCTCTAAGAGCCTCACAGGAGCAGGCAAAGAGCCGCAGGTTCGCCACCCCACCTATGACTTTTTTCGACATACTATACTATTACTTTTTTTTCTCGACATATCATACTATGACTTTTATCACTTTTATCGACCAACTATACTATGGCTTTTTTTATCGATATACTTTACGATTACTTTTTTATCACTTTTTTTGACATATTATACAATGGCTTTTTTCGACATACTATACTATGACTTCATCACTTTTTCCACATACTATGACTTTTTTTATCACTTTTTCGACATACTATACTATGACTTTTTTTCACAGACTATACTATGACTTTTTAATCACTTTTTTCGACATACTATACTATGACTTTTTTTCGACATACTATGCTATGACTTTTAGCACTTTTTTCGACACACTATACTATGACTTTTAATCACTTTTTTCGACACATTATACTATGACTTTTTTTCAACATACAGTACTTTACCATGACTTTTTCATCCCTTTTTTGACATACTATACTATGACTTTTTCATGACTTTTTCGACATACTATACTATGACTTTTTTCGACATACTATAATATGACTTTTTATGACTTTTTCAACATACTGGTCTATGACTTTTTTTCGATGCACTATACTATGCCTTTTATGACTCTTTCGACATACTATACTATGACTTTTTCAACATATTATACCATGTCTTTTTCATGACTGTTTTTTGACCTGCTATACTATGACTATGATTCTTTATGACATAATATACTATGATTGTTTTGTGAAGAGAAGTGAAGAGAAGATATCGCTATAGTCCATGACATCCATCCATAACCAAAAGGATTGATGCTGATGAGTCATGTCAAAACAAGATGCGCTAGTCATGCAAACAGTCACAAGTTTTGTGAGCATGCACTGAAAAGTTAAAAAAAATTCCCAATAAAAGAAACCACAACAACAATAGATAGGTAAACTGAAACAAAAAGTGCAGCATGAATATTACTTTATTGTGCTAAAATGAAAGTGTTTTTGTTTTTTTAAAGATCATGTATTAATGATAACGGTTTACATGGGTGACTTGTAGTGTGCACATTCCCAAAACAGATTCATCATGTTTATTTCCTTTGAAAAGGGATATGGTATTTCCTTACAGTAAATGCTTTGACTTTTGGAGAATGGGAAATTCGCTGACTAATGATGAGATAGTAGGTGACTGCAGTCCATCTCCTCTAGGTTATTTGAAGATGGTGTATCTTATCCTCTGACTCAGATTTCATTCACACAGTAAATAAGAGCAAAAGACTCAATACCACAAGATCTGCCTGCTGTGTCATGTTTATAGTGCATCATGATCATATGATAATCAAATGACATTTAGCAGATTTCGCCTTCGACATTCTAACACATTATTCTCAGCCTACCATGATTCGCCTACTTTAAGGGCATACGCATGTTACCTAAAACTGTGATGTCAAAAGTCAGCACCTCATCCGACTACGCATCCTTGGCCAAGAAACACCTCCCACACTTACCCTTCAACCTCTCTCTCTAAATTCAGCCCTGCACAGTAAACCCCAGTAGCTCAATTAACATACTGAATTGGGAAATACTTCTGAGTTGTTTGGTAAGTAGTGTAGTACAGTAATGATATTCATTCTGCTGGTAAATGTGTGTGTGTGAGTGCGTGAGTGCGTGCATGCGTGTGTGTGTATTTGCATGTAGGCAGACATCAGCCCCAGTGAGAGTCAATTATGTCAGTTGTGTGGGAAGTCAATGTCAATCTGGGACTACATGTTTTCGCTGTGCCTATTGCTCTGTATTATGAATATCATGCAGGCGATCACAGTGCTTTTCTTTAGTAGGGTACTTTTTAATCTGCCTCTGCAGGCGGCTATGTTGTCATAAGGCTCTGACATCACTTCCTTCCTGACACACATATAACACATCCTCTCATGTGGGGGAGTGTGGCGTCACCTTCAAACAATAATGTCTTCAAACAGCCGTGGTTGGTGGGTCAAGCACACAGGGGGTCTGTACAGGGTTAGTACACATTTGAGCCTTTTGAGAGTAAAGTCAACCCACTGGGAAAGTACCACGCAGCAGCGCTGGTGCTCGGAAGTTCCACTCAGAGGTTTTAACTGTTAAATGTCACTTAAATGATATGCGGATCTGTTGTCGTTATACCTCTTACAGTTCATCTCTACTTTTTTTTCTACTTAAAGAACACTCATCAGCCTTGAGAAACCTACTTGAAAACATTTAAAAGGCTTGTGCTAATACAAATTGGCAATTATTGACTGCAGTCATTTCCAAAATACATTTAATATATCAAACTTAAACATCTAAGTAGGGGTAAGTAGGAGTTTATTACACATTGAATGTCTCCATCTAGTGTTCCTATTAAGAACAGAAAAGTATTTTTTATGGTGAGAAGTTTCACTTAATAAAACCTTACAGGTGATTATCATAAAAAATGCAGACAGAGTTTTGAACATATATATTGTTTTATTCATATATATAATAAATTTCTATGTACAATTTATTCTTCTTTTGTAAAGAAACACAATTAAAGAGAACGCTTTGATTGCAAACAGTGTTTCATACTAAAGGGAGGGGGAGACAAAAATGGAAAAGTGCTCATAAAACTAGTGTCTGTGTGTTAATGTCCTCTTGTAACTATACTTTCGGTAGATACAACAGGGGTTTGCCATTGTTTTGCAAGGAGATCAGAATCTGAAGGCCAGGATTCCCCTTGAAGTCACTTTGAAGTCATAAAATAAGAGGTGCCAGATGAGAATCATAAAGAGATTTACATCACAGACAGCTCCTACATTATAAAGAAATATCCACCACACAATGTGAGGCTTTGGCTTTTATCGCACTGACTTACATTGAAGCTCACACACGCTACGAAGGAGACAACCAGGACTGGTCTATCTCCTGTCAACACTTTGAGTTTGCTTGTTTGTAAGTTGATCTGCTTACTTCAATTTGTTTAAACCAAAGTGTTGTTGTGTGTTGTGTGAATGTCAGGGTTTAATCACTGACAGTAATGGTACATTCGACAAAGCACAGCTAGGACAGTGGAAACTGGCCACTGATTCACAAAGGGTGATGTCTGATTGTCTGTCAGTCAGCCTTAGTAGACAAAGTATGACACCATCAATGCAACATGATCACATAAATAACATCACAAAAACCATCCAGTGTACAGATTCTTCCTTTAGAACATTGGCAAGAGGTAAGCCCCCCCCCCAATCGCAATACTTTAAACAAAATGTATTAATAGAATTTCTTTTCTTTAAAGCAGTTGAGACAGTCATGCAATATGCAGCCTAGTCAGACTAATGGCTGGCTACAGGGCCTCCTTTATGAAGTTGAAGAAATCCACGAATCGTGAACTGATCAAGGTTAGCGTTTTTAGTAGTAGGCAGGTAAGAGCTTCAATAAGCCCATGGCAATGCCACAGTAGAAAGGAAATGGGGCCAGAGGTTTGGTGTAACGTGCTAAATTGTATCTGTATGCACAGATATGAGTCAGGAGATCAATTCCGAGTCCTAGGCCCAGAGAAAAGGTCCTTAAGTGCGGGCTGTAGGTGTCGGCCTGGGTCTGGGGGATTGAGATCCAGGCCCAGCCAGCTTAAAGGTCTTGCAGAAAAGAAAATATCCTAGGTAGAGTACACACTCCCGACAATGTCTGCGTGGCAGCTTTAAAGAATCACCACATTGAATACCACTCACATTTCACAAACTGTACACGTCACGTCAATACAAAAGAGGGTTTTCCACCACAGAGGACCCGTGCTTGTGTGTGTGAGAGGCCTCCCTCCTGTTGTGCTCTTGCTGCCTGTATTCCTTTGCGTGGACATCACATGGATCGACAGATAGCAGGGGGTTAGGTAGAGGGCCAGTCAGTGTCTACATTCTGAACTTGGAGACGGTCAGGGGCAAAGAGGAAAGAGAGAAGGGGCTGAGTGGCTTCGCGGGAGAATTGTTTTGTGCTCAATGAGTTTTGAAGGCACTGTCACCTGTCACATGATGTCAACAAAGAACTCACAGGGATTGCCCATAGCATGCTGGAAGGACTGGCGACTGGCAGTGAGTTCAGGAGGAACGGCTGCTAACTCTCTCCCAGGAGGGGCTCCAGGGGGCGTGCTGCTGCTCACTGAGGTCTTGGGGGCCAGATGGGCAAGACAATAGGGGGGAGGCAAGCCTGGGGGGCCGTAGGAGGAGGCATGGCTTCGCTCGCTGTGGGCACATGACCCTGGCCCTGGCTGGGTGAAGGGGGCGTGGCTGTAGGTGAAGGAGAGGTGGCTGTTCTTTGAGTGAGAGTGAGTCCTGTGCA
Organism: Sander lucioperca; assembly: GCF_008315115.2. Classification (NCBI taxonomy): domain Eukaryota; kingdom Metazoa; phylum Chordata; class Actinopteri; order Perciformes; family Percidae; genus Sander; species Sander lucioperca. Next base: position 31,203,306 of record NC_050184.1, read on the forward strand.
ACTGACTGTGACTTGATCGAGCGTGGCTGTGACTGGAGATGGTGTGGCTGTGATGGCTCATTTGGCTGGCGGACCCACCACGCCTCCCTCCACGGACGCGGGGCTCTGATTCACTGCATGTTGACCTTTGACCCTTCTCCTGTGGGGAAGGGAGTCTACCTTTGCCTGCGCTGGGGTTGGATCCACTGCTTCGGCTTCCTGTTGAGTAAACAAAAAAACCCAGATATTTTAGCTTGGACTTCCACAGTACAAGTACACTTAACAATATGAAACAGTCAGCAGCTCCATCTCTTCAGCTACAGCTGATTTAGCTACTGATTTACACTGAGGCAGGTCACACATTAAACAAAATACTGTATATTACAAAGCTTAATGAAGCCTTCATGAACTGCAACAGACACTATACATCACATGGCATGTCATAAAGAAAAAGATCTCTTTCTGTGCAATACACAAGATAATGCATGAATGCTATTAAATACATTACTGGACTTTGTTTAAGGTGTGACAAGATATGTTCTTATGCAATCTAGCAAGAGTCAACAGTAAATGGCAAACATGATAATTCAAAGGATTCTTCCCCCAAGTTCCACCTACAGCAACTCATACCATGGGCTTCACCTGATATTCATACAAACACCGAAAACATTCACAGGTTATAAATGTAAACATGATACACCTGCATCAGTAAGACACTACTACACAGCACTTGGCTGATAATACTGAATAACACAAGTTACACGATACATTTGTTTAAGAAAGTTATTATATATTTGTTTTAAAGTACGTTAGTGTCATGTGTCAATGCTGGTAATGCATACTGGTGGCGTTGTACTGATAGAGGTGTACCACACTGTTGCGAAATCACACATTCCACACCTCCCCTTCCGCAATGAGCCCAACAGTACTGGGTAAAGTGGTGCATGATCGCCCCCTATCAGTGAGAATGATAGCACAAGCCCTGGAGTGATCATCCTGCATCATGCACCTCCCAGCACAGTACGAATGCATGCCCAGGGGTGCAGAGAGGGAGAATGGACACACAGGATACACACGGGCAGAGACGGACGCATTGGAAGGGCGGAGGGGAAAAAAAAACCTTAAAGCCACAGTATGATAGGTGGAGAATGTTGAGTACAAGAGAAAGAGAAAGAGAGGAGGAATAGATTAAGATGAAGAGGATGAATGGTGAGATAGAGAGAGCAAGAAGAAAGAGAGCAGCAGAGGAGGAGAGGGGGTTAGCAGGCTTACCGGTTCCCCCAGTGTCCTGGGACTACCTCCTCCTTCAGTCTACCGTTGCCCAGCAGAAACAGAGGGAACAACAGAATTACACACACCTCCCAGCCCTTCCCGTATACCTAATGGACCTTACCACTTTACATCTGGCCCATATGGTCATAACTAATTTACACCTATGGCTGTTTTTGGCCCTTTCCTTATCATCCAACAAAAAAAAAATCTTCAAGTTATGGAGAAACTGCTCTTCAAAAAAGCAAAAAACGCACACATGCTATTATTAAAACAAGCAGGCAGACACATAATTACCCACAAAGACTTGTTTGGAAGTGCCAAAAGAAACAAAAAATACATATAAAATGCATCGCATGGCTATTCTTTGTCATCTCTGTCCCTTAACGTTTCAAAGGTGGCAGATAAAACAACTGAAACAGTGACAACCGGCGGAAAGCAAGACATGTCAATGTCTGGATGAATCACTCAAAACAATGAAAATCAGAGTAAGATGGTAACATGTAACATGTAGCTGGCTTGAAATGTCTATTACAACCCCACTGTCACAGCCACCCACTCATGTACATGTACACCCCCTGGTTCTCCACTCTCCCTCAATGCAGATATCAAAAAACCATGCAGAAGCAACACAAAGCAGTGATCACATTCTGATTCATAATGAAAACAAAGGATCATTCGGTGTGGATCATTTCAAGCTGGCAATTTGTAATCAACATGGTTGATCAGATTGTTTTCGTGTACACACCCAGTACTGCAGAGCTGTCCGCTGCATGACTCAAGATGCTCATGATTGACCTGACAATACAGGACGCGTTTCAGAATACACATTTGATTAATAAAGATGCAATCCAATGTCAACTTCCTGCCCAAGAGAGGCAGAAATTAGCACGAGTCAGACACTTAATAATACTGACATCATATGTCAGGAATACTTAGGGATAATGCCATGTTGCATGTTGAGTCAAATTATCACATTAATTAATGCAAGCCTGATAGAAAACTCAAAGGCCTGTTTCACCCCTGCTTTTCATTGCTCACCCTCGCTGTGCTGGCTGCCTGCGCTCCCACTGTGGAAACTGTGGCACGGGTCTGAGTATCCTGGCGGGAAGCTGGGGGGTGCAGAGGGAAAGGAAGGGTAGGGGAATGGCTGCCCGCCCAGGGGCCAGGGGTTGCTGGTGGGAGGGAGCGGTGCCAGAGTGTCCTGCTCAGAGCCTCCACCGCTGGATCCCTCATTTAAATTGAGTGATGCCATGTCTTATTGGAGAGAAAACAGAACCAGAAAGGGAAAAATTCAGTACAATCCTTCTATTCATAAAAAAAGGAGAGTTGCATTATTAACACAATGAGAGAAGTGGCTGTACTTTGGCAGAGGTCCCCGAAGGTATAGTAGCACTGCTCCGAGAAGGTGATCTTGTTCACGGTGTGTCTTAAGTAGCCATGTTTCAGCAGACTGCTTGCGTACTTCCTCGCATCTCGCCGGTCCTTGAATCCCTCAACTCTGGAGTAAAGCCAGTCCACCACGTCAGCACCTGACGCAGCAACAAACACACACATACACAGACATGTAGGCTCTAATGTGTTGAACAGATGCTAAAAATACTCAATATGCATAACAGCCACAGTGGCTACATGTAGAAGAGCAGCACAATGTTGCAAGAACTTTGAATAAAGTTGGTTTGGTTAATGCCAAAACTATGTACGATAGTTTATAGGCCTCAGACGTTGATTTTGTGGTTTGAAAAACAAAGAAACACTGATGCTACTTATTGTATTTAAGAATAATAAACTTCAAAGAAATTACTTGAGGGAGTTGAGAAAAAGCTAGTATGTGATTACCGAATGTTTAATAATTTTTTTTGCCTGTTTAAATTTCACATTTGTAATTCAACTTTGTGCTCTTCAGCAAATGGCAAATAAACATTCATAAAACATATTCATTTATTTATTATTCTTTTTTGGGTGTTTATTTTAAAGAGTTACTGGGGCATTAGGCTGTTCCTCATAGACAGCACCAATGTTCAGAGCAGTATGCGTGCGGGCCTGTGTATTTCTCCACCCTACATGCATTAGGGTGCAACTGAGAAATCTTGTTGTGATATTTGATAATAACATGTATTTGGATCAACATATCAAATCACAGACCCGCACATGTTTCTTTCAATTAAGAAACATTGCCAAACTTAGTGCTGTTGTTTCGCATTCTGAGCTTGAGATGATTATTCATGGTTTTATATCATCCCGGCTTGATTACTGCAACTCCATTTTCACCTGTCTCAGCAAGTCGTCCCAGGACCGTCTACAACTGATCCAGAACTCTGCTGCAAGGCTGTTGACCAAGTCCAGCAGGATGTTGCACATCACTCCAATTTTATACTCATTACATTGGGTTCCGATCAAGTTCAGGATCATGGGCGATTTTAGACCCTTTTTAGGGGGGCTTTTTTTTTTAAATCAAATTTGGTGTTTCAAGTTAGAGTTTGCGAACCTGTCTGTTAGTGGAGGACAAACAATTACAGGTTCAAAGGGTTTAAAGCACCTCTAACCCCGTCAAGGAAAGGGTTAACAGAAACGTAGTTTGGGCCTATTGGAGGTGGTTGTGCCAGACTCCCGCCTTTGGCTGAGTCTCTAATCTATCAGAAGAACAGGAGTGCAGTTGTGAAGTTTATCGTTGGTAGTCCCCAGAGAAGAAATTGGTAATTTCATGGCGTAGATTAGAACCCAAATTGAAACGTAAGCAACTAAATTAGCTGAATGTTAGAACATTGGTTCAAATTGGTCGTTTTTACTGTGACTGTGTCAGGTTTAGGTAAAAATGTTAGCTGACGTTGTTCCGTAGCTAGCTCAGAGATTATCGGCTAATGAAATTACTGATTTAGCATGGGGGGGGGTTAACACTTTTGCAAGGCACTGTATCCGTGTCACATTCTCATTAGGGGCTGAGCCCCCCTAAAGGTCTGATCCTAGAATCGCACCTGTTCAGGATCCAATTTAAAGTTCTTGTTCCGACTTATAAAGCTTTGCATGGTCAGGCACCTGCTTATATCTCGGACCTGCTCCATCCGTACACTACGAACAGGTCCCCCAGGGATTACTGGTGGTCCCACGCATTCGCTTAAAAACGAAAGGTGACCGTTCCTTTGAAGCGGTGGCTCCAAACCTGTGGAACGCCCTTCCTACTGTCTTACGTTCTGCAGTCTCTGTTGAAGCTTTTAAAAAGCTGCTGAAGACGCACTTGTTTAAATTAGCTTTTGACTCATGTTTGTAACTTTGGGTTTTAGGTTTTAATCTTTTAAATGATTTTCATTAGTCTTTTCAATTATTTTTTTTTGGATCTTACTGTATTTTTTTTACAAATGTTTATCATGTGAAGCACTTTGTGACTGTCTGTAAAAGGTGCTATATCAAATAAACTTATTATTATTATTATTATTATGCATTACTTACAGTGCATTTACAGTCTACATGAAACAAAGGTTTGCTTTTAGTTTTGTGTGTGCTCACACAGCTCCGCTTTTCTCACCAATGACAGCATTGGCGATGGTGATCTTCAACCACATCCTGTCTCGAATCTCCAGGCCAGAGTCAGGCAACTGCATCACCTTGACGATGGTTGCCATGTCTGTTTTACTTGCAGATAGAGGCAAGTCATCAAACTCTAGGATGGGAGAGGAGTGAGAAAGTATTGACAAGTGGAACTTTTCAATTGTTTTAAATGTTGTAAGGTTATCATAATTACCACATAATGGATGCTTCATAGAGTGAGGTGGTGGTTGGTTGTTTTTACCATAGTGTGGGTAAGGTCCTGTCAGAGCAGTGGTGTGTGAAATCCATGCTGCTGGGTCAATGGGTCTCACTGGCTCAGCTGAACACATGAAACAAATAAGGCAACTTGGATAAAAGATTCAAAAGGTCAAACCTGGTCAGGAACATCAGTAACATTGCTCCAAACGTAATAAAAATAAGTTTGATTAGGTAAAATATGCATTTGCGAAGGAAAATTAAATATGTATCCATGTGATTGCAATATAGAACTAGTGTCTGTCTTACCACGAGGGATGGTGAAGTAGCTTCGTGGAGATGGGTCCCAACATTTAGCAACAGTAAGACTAATAGGACTGGAGAAGAAGCAAATAGAAAATCAGTTGAAATGTATGACCCAAATAATACAACAGACTACTGTCTACATTCATCTCTTATACTGTTTTAATCATCAGCTCAGCGATCAAGTCAGTGTTTCTTTCGGTGGGAAGTAAGTCCCCACAAGTCACTAAATGACACCACACGATAATCTGCATATTCATACTGTAGGGGGCACTAACGTTTTTTAGGCCAAGGACCCCTTAGCTGAAAGAGAGACGAGCAGGGTCCCCTGTACTACATAAATTGTATAAAATTGAGTTACATATTAAAATGGGCCGGACGGATAAAAATGGATGGATGCATATTCATATATTATTTATACATCATGGTTTAAACATATACTGTATGTAGAGGGCACAGTGAATCCTTAAGCTTACGTATGACTGTACCTGTGGATGGCTACCATAGTGGCTACCTTACCTTTAGTAAGGCAAGCCTTTCAACAATGTTTTTTTTGTTTTTTGTTTTTTTCATGAATAGGCCGATTTATCTTGGCTAATATGTTGGATTCATGTTAATGTATATTTTCAGATATATTTTAACTTTTGAAAAAAAAAAAAAAAACCTGATGACCCTCCTGCAGTAACTCTGAGGACCCCCTAGGCGTCGCGGACCCCCTGTTAAAAAGCTTTAGAATATTAGTGTGTAGAGTAAAGTAAAGTTGTATGTACTGTTAAAGCTTGCTCTAAACTCATTAACCAGCAGGAGAGCGAGGCAGGAAAGTAGCATATTTTCTTTTGCTAAATTTAGCAACAAACATGCTGTTTTGGCAACAATGGATAAACTGTAGGGATATTGCTTGTATTTTACAGTCATGATTTTTCTCGAAAGGCTTTGCTTTAATTCTTTAAATCCTTTGAATACCTAAACAGTACCCTATCTGATTAACGTGTCAGTCTGAAGTGTAAGATTACACCTTACATACAATAAGTTAAGCTCTCAACGTGATAATGTTCCGCAGCAGAGAGTTAAATAATGCTCAGTAGTTGGTCTGAGTTAGCTGTATGTTCTTACCCAGTTTTGGAAACAATCTCTCTGAGGATCCTCACAGCGTCGTCGTTGCTCATGTTCTCAAAGTTTACGTCATTCACCTGGTTGGCAGACAACAAAATACATAATTGACTCATTACATACAATGTGTGTTTTGAAGCTCTGCAGAGGGCTCAAATGTATTCATGCACTTGTACTGTGCACGTTAATCTCTACAGTGCTCTTAGGCCTTCAGATGCCTGCAAATCCTAAACTGCTTTCTACGGGATACACAGTCAAAATAAAACCTATATTGTAAATGTTAGGGCAACAACAAATTGTGGTCGGCCATGTTTTATAGAGGGTGTAACCGTACAGCTCAGCCGTATAGAGATCGAGAGAGAGGCATTAACAGGAAGGAAAAGGAGAGGCAGAACTACAACTTTTACAAAAGAGCCTCGTAACAGAAGTGAATGCAACATTGTGGTTCTTAATAGGTCACAAAGTTTAAGATAGAAATACAGTCATCTCTTTATGTGTCATGTTCAGCTTTCAAACTGTACATACAGCTGCCACAGAGGTGTTTTCATTACGGCAAAAACATTGCTATCTACCACAAAAGATGCGTATGATGACGAAAACTCCAAATGTTCAATAATATTTTGTATCTGTGACAGTACCTGAAGGAGCATGTCTCCAGGTTCTATTCTTCCATCAGCAGCCACAGCGCCTCCTTTCATTATGGAGCCGATGTAGATGCCGCCGTCTCCCCGGTCATTACTCTGACCAACAATACTGATACCTAGAAAGTTGTACTTCTCTATCAGGGAGAAAGCAGGGAATACACAGTATTAGGTCTGAAAAACATTATAATAGCCATGCTTGTACATTAAAATATATATATATATATATATATATATATATATATATATATATATACAATGGAAGTGTCAGGTTTACCCATGTTGAGTGTGACGGTGATGATGTTGAGGCTCATAGTTGAGTCTGTGATACTGCTAAAGGATGAAGACTGGAAAGGCAGGAAGAGGACACAATACATGACTTACAGCAAAGCACATCAGAAATAATCAAAGTGGCATGACTTTTGTATCAATCAGCCCACTCATCCGTTTCTCATGCTCAATGTAAATGTTTTTCATTTCACCAGGGGCGGTGCTCACCCGGTCTATTTTGGCCACTTTGTGCCTCCGTCGGCGGCGCTTGTGTCTTCGCATCAGCTGTGAAGAAGAACTCTGTTCTGTGGAGCTACTGAGCCTGAAACACAGAAGAAAAGATGGAAAATAATTTGGAGAGGGAAAGATATGTTATTGGAATAAGAAGTAAGTAAATCTACTATAGGGGAGACTGTAAAGAAATGACCTGACATGTTAAGCACAATGTTGTTTACAGTGTAAATGTTTGTGTAGATTTACACTCACCTAAAGGATTATTAGGAACACCTGTAAGATTTCTCATTAATGCAATTCCAGGTCTAGACAATCTCCTGAACTCCAAACTGAATGTCAATATGGGAAAGAAAGGTGATCTAAGCAACTCTGAGCGTGGCATGGTTGTTGGTGCCAGATGGGCTGGTCTGAGTATTTCACAATCTGCTCAGTTACTGGGATTTTCATGCACAACCATTTCTAGGGTTTACAAAGAATGGTCTGAAAAAGGAAAAACATCCAGTATGCGGCAGTCCTGGGGGGCGAAAATGCCTTGTTGATGCTAGAGGTCAGAGGAGAATGGGCTGACTGATTCTAGCTTATAGAAGATCAACTTTGACTCCAATAACCACTCGTTACAACCGAGGTATGCAGCAAAGCATTTGTGAAGCCACAACATGAACAACCTTGAGGCGGATGGGCTACACCAGCAGAAGACCCCACCGGGTACCACTCATCTCCACTAAAAATAGGAAAATGAGGCTACAATTTGCATGAGCACACCAAAATTGGACAGTTGGAAGACTGTAAAAATGTTGCCTGGTCTGATGAGTCTCGATTTCTGTTGAGACATTCAGATGGTAGAGTCAGAATTTGGCGTAAACAGAATGAGAACATGGATCCGTCATGCCTTGTTACCACTGGGCAGGCTGGTGGTGGTGGTGTAATGGTGTGGGGGATGTTCCTGGCACACTTTAGGCCCCTTAGTACCAATTGGGCATCGTTTAAATGCCACAGCCTACCTGAGCCTTGTTTCTGACCATGTCCATCCCTTTATGACCACCATGATGTACCCATCCTCTGAGTGCTACTTCCAGCAGGATAATGCACCATGTCACAAAGCTCGAATCATTTCAAATTGGTTTCTTGAACATGACAATGAGTTCACTGTACTAAAATGGCCCCCACAGTCACCAGATCTCATCCCAATAGAACATCTTTGGGATGTGGTGGAACGGGAGCTTCGTGCCCTGGATGTGCATCCCACAAATCTCCATCAACTGCAAGATGCTATCCTATCAATATGGGCCAACATTTCTAAAGAATGCTTCCAGCACCTTGTTGAATCAATGCCACGAAGAATTAAGGCAGTTCTGAAAGCGAAAGGGGGTCAAACACGGTATTAGTAGGGTGTTCCTAATAATCCTTTAGGTGAGTGTATATACAGGAGGTAGAGAAAATGAAAGAAAACATTTGCAGTAAAATACAACAGCGCTTTACATAACAAGAATGCAAATCAATTGTCACTTTGGAAGCTGAAGCTGAACACAAAGTCTGTAAGCAGCTTTATGTTGCCTTGAAAAAAGCTGACATACAGTATATATATATATATATATATATATATATATATATATATATATATATATATATACACACTGTGCTGCTATTTGGTTTTTAACTTAAAGCTTTAGCGCGTAACTTTTTGATATTAATGAACGTCCGTTACATTCAAGCCATTGCCAAATGAGTTAATACAAAGCTAATTAAGATTATCAGCTCCCACACAACTATCTCTGTATTTCTCAGTATGACTATGTTCCGAAGATTGTGGCGTCCAGTGATGAAGACAAGTTTGTTATCATTACTTAGAATACCTCATGGGGGAGACAGAAACTAAGCACTATAGCTTTAATTGAATTGAATTGAATTTATTTCAGGATAACCCCTTGAGATGTAGCATCTCATTTTAAAGGGGGTCCTGCACATATATACAAACACAAAGATTAGACATACAGTACATATACAAAAAAAAAAAAAAAAACATAAATACAAGCAATATACAAAACAATGCCTCGCTCACCTACCCTTGACCCCACAATTAACATAGCACACATATTAAAGTATATTGACAAAATAATCAACCAAATGCATTAGACAACTAATGTGTCATATATCAATATATCAATATGCCTTATGAGAAAATATAACATACCGGATGCCATCACATCTCAAATAAATAAATAAATGTTACATAAACCATTTATATATAATATCCTTGGTGTCCCTAATTACAAGAACATGTAGTTTTAAGAAAAGAAAGAAGTGACAACTTGAATAAACCAAATGTAGAAATAGACCTCAAAAAAAGAGGAAGGTTATTCCAATCAAAAGGGGCTTTATATTGAAATGCTCTCCTACCAGCTACAGAGAATAACCTTGGTACCGTAAAAAAAATTGGACATTGGAGGTGTCTAAGTGAGAATGTTGAGCAATAAGATATTAAATGTTGTTTAAGGTATACAGGACAATTGAAATAAACACATTTAAAAATAAACAAAATCCAATGGTAATCTCTTCGTTGTTTGGGTTGCAACCAGTGTAGTGAATCATACATAAAACAATGATGAGTTTTAAATGGACAATTTAATATAAATCTGCAAAGAGAATTGAATACAACATTAAGGGGTTTGAGATTGGACTCAAAGGTATTAGTGTAAACTATGTCTGCATAATCAATAATTGGTATTACCAGTTGAGAAATATTTTTTTTTTCTCACTGGAGTTGAAAAACAATTAATTGATCTGTACAAAGTGTTAAGACATCCATATACTTTCTTAATGATATTATCGATGTGTATCTTAAAAGTAAGGTTGGAATCTAGCCAGAGGCCCAAATATTTGAATTCCTCCACAATCTGCATAAGGGACCCATCTGAAAACTTTATTTCAAAACATGAAGCACAACGGCGATTTTGTGTTGTTGAAAACACCATACAGCAGGACTTCTTCATGTTCAACAGAAGCTTATTAATGAACAGCCACTGTTGTACTTTATCAAAGTCAGATTGAAGAGTTTTTTGAACTTGCAGCAAATCCCAATCAGAGGTATAGATGACAGTGTCATCAGCATAAAGCTCTAATTCGCAATGAGATCAAACTTGTGCCAGGTCATTGATAAAGATTGAAAAAAGTAAAGGGCCTAAAGTTGAGCCTTGAGGAACACCTTTATCAACAATTAAATAATCTGACTGGAATCCTTGGTAAACAACACATTGACGTCTATTATGCAAATAAGAGTTAAACCAGAGCACAGCATGTTTATTCAGACCAATAGAGTAAAGCTTATCCAGTAGAAGGTAATGGTCAACCATATCGAAGGCCTTTGAGAGATCAATGAAAGCAGCTCCAATGAAATAACCATTATCAAAACCCGAAAAGACATCATTTGTAAATTTTAAGAGAGCAGTTGAAGTAGAAAAATTTGATCTAAAGGCAGATTGATGTGGAGATAAAATGTTATAATTATTAATGTAATCAGTTAGTTGATTAAAAATTATTTTCTCAAATATTTTAACAACTACACAAATGATAGAAATCGGGCGATAATTATTCATATCTGTCATATCATATCACTCTTGCAGCCTTCCAAATTTGTGGCACAGTACTAGTAGTTAATGATAAATTAAAGAGATCTGCAAGAGGAAACATCAATATGTGAGCAGCAATTTTGATAAACTTAGCTTCCAGATCATCTGGTCCTGTACTACATTTTAGTTTAAGGTCCTGTAATACATTAAAGACATCAGTAGGCATGATCTTTTTAAATGAAAAAGAACCAACAGGCATGGAAGAATAAGAAGGCCATGCCAAACCATCAGAGCAAACAGATTTTAAACAACATAAAGACGAAAAATGATGGTTAAAGGCATGAGCTATTTGCAAAGGATCAGATAGAATATCATTATCCTTGCATATTTGTTTCACAGAAGTTTTTTTTATTTTTATTAAGAATGTTATTTAAGTGATTCCAGAAGTGCCTAGGATTATTGAAATCACGAGAAAAGCAGTCTCTATAGTAGTTAGATTTGGCATTCCTAGTTTCAGTTTAGCATTTATTCCTTAACTGCCTATATGTTGTCCCATCAGAATCATCTTTTGTTAAACGGTATTTAACCCAAGCTTTATCCCTTTCTTTGAATAGTTGAAGTAAATTAGAATTTATCCATGGTAAATGTCTACCTTTGACTTTAATCGTTCTCACAGGAGCATGTTTATCAATTATAGTTTTTACTTCAGTATAGAAGAAGTTCCATGCCTCTTCCACAAGTGGAATTAGTTGAAGCCTGTCCCATCTAATATCTAGTAAATCACGTATGTAATAATCAACATTAATATTTTTACTTTGCCTCATTGTGATATATTTATAAGGGGAACTCTGTATTTTAATTTTCCAGATACAATATATTATAGAATGGTCACTAAAGCAATCTGATAAAACACCCGATTTAATAATCCTATCTGGATTGGAAACAAGGATCCAATCAAGCAAGGTAAAAGAACGGCCATCAACCCTTGTGGGTTCTTTAATTAACTGAGTAAGACTTACACTGCCTAAAAGATTTCTATCACCTGAGGAAGACCGATCCAACCAGTTATTATTAAAGTCACCCAATATGATCAGTTCATTGCGTCTGTTAAGAGAATTAATAGTAGCCAAGAGACCATTTAAGGAATCAGTGGGAGCAGAGGGTGGTCTGTAAATATTTCCAATAGTAAGCTGTTTGTTTTCATGAAAAATTATATTAGTAAAAAGACACTCAAAGTTAATAGGCTCAACATTAGGCAAACCACACTCAGAGACCAGATTTATATCAATATAAGTAGCAACACCTCCTCCTCTTGATGTTCTATCAACTCTATATAGAACATAATTATCAATTCCCACCTCATCATCAGAAATTCTGTTATGAAGCCATGATTCAGAAATAGTGATTATATTAGGTTTATATAAATCAGCCCATACCCTAAGAAGATCAATTTTAGAAGCAAGGCTCCTAATGTTGAGATGAATGACTTTTAATCCTTTAATTAAATCAATAACTCACAAATAAGTAGTAGGCATATAACAAGTAGTAGGGTATAAGGAGCAGGTGGCGAGAAAAACAACATTAACAAATTTTGACAAACAAAAACAAAAATAAAACAAAACAGACTAAACAAGCAAAACAAAAAATCCATAATTTAGCAGTAACTATAAAAAATAAACGACTCAGAGAGTCTCAAAACCCACATAAATAAGAATAATTTTCTAAAAAATAAAAATATTTTTAATCATTTATCAGTCTAATAATATCACAATGAATACATCATATAAATTCGAATTAAACAAATTATGAGTAATGCATGTAACAAAGACTAATTATATTCTGGAATGCCAAATGACTGACGTATGTAGCTGATTGTGATTTAAAGGAGTCGTAGCCTAAATTGCTGGTGGATCAATCACAACTAGAGCTGAAACGATTAGTTGATCACTTAATTGATTAAAACAAAATTAATTAGCTACTATTTTGATCATGGATTAAGCAAAAATGCCAAATATATGCTAATACCAGCTTCACAAATGTGAGGGTTTTCTGCTTTTTATGTGTTATATCTTTGCTAATTGAATTTCTTTGGGTTTTGGACTGTTGTTACAGGTAAAACGAGTAATTTGAACACAGGGAGTGACAGGATTTTTTCCACCAATGTCTGACATTTTGTGATTAATCAATAAAAAATAATGGATTCATTGATGGAAATAATTGTTAATTGCAGCCCTAACCACAGTCAACATATTGTATTTTAAGGTGTTTACTAACTACTAATCACTACTTTTTTTATGAAAAACAATAGATTCAGAAACAAACAAACGCTATTGATCTGAGTGTCTGGACAGAGCAGAAACATATTTTGATGTCAGGCTGAATGTTACCTGCTAGCATCCTCGTCTTCCTCGCTGTCAACAAATGAGCTGGACTCCAACTCGCTGCTCATTACTGAGGCGCTGTCGTAACCCATGGCTGAGTCCCTTGCGGTGCGCTCTGATTTCGAGTGACCGTTGATGCGAGGAACTGGAGAGAGAAAGAGCAGAGCAGCATTGAGTCAGACGGGAGGTAGCGTTACTTATCCCGGGGTCAATTCAGAACGAGAGGGAGCAAACAAGGAGGGGAGGAAAGACAGTGTTAGTGACAGTGGCGCATTTGGAAAAAGATAATAGTTATCTGAGCAACAGTGACAGAAACAACACAGGAGCTTTAATCTCTGAGACCTGTGGAAGATTTTGAGTATTATTGAAAATATGAACTGAAAAGCGGAACTTGGTTTTCTACTGTAGAGTACAGGAGGGGGAATGGAATCCAGCAATTACTTTGACTTCAGTACAATACTGAAAAGGTAAAAATAATCATAACAAATTTAAAAATGAATACAGCTACTTGAGCTCTAATTTGATTATTGATTTTTTTTTTTATTTTAACAATCAGCAGTATGTTGTAAAAGAAGAAAACAACATAAAAACACAAAGATAAAACACAAACATAGACAAACCAATCAGATTTTACCAAAGAACAAAAAAAAAAAAGGATACGTTTGAGAAGGAGCAGGCAGAAGCATAATGCTTATATAGTCCTGACCCTACTTCACAATATCATGTTATTATAGAAAAAACAATAGGTCTATTTACTTTAATACAGTGCCTTACTGTACTCTCAGTATCCCAGCAGTGTACAACTACCCTGTCCATCACCATACATACATTGCCAGTGAGGCGGTGCTGTCTCAGGGTGACAGCGGATTGGCTGGAAAGGTCTCATAAGGCGAAGAGGGCGTGACAGCCAGCGTATTCGCCGAGAGCAAGCAAAACATTCCAGCAATGTGGTAGCTCCCATCACTTGCTCCGCCCAGAGGGTTCTTCTATGAAAGCTGAGCTACTGCACATAAGCACTCAATCAGCAGATGGACATGACATCATCCACTGTGAGGATGAACACAACCATATTTCCTCCCACGCTCAGTTGACTGACACCAGAGAAAACAAGAATGCAGGTTCACCAAGCCAGACTGAAATCTGTGTCTTTGTGCTGTGATCCGTCTGTGCTAGCCGCTCTCTAAAAGCCAGCCTGAGCCCAAGATGCTCTCTGCCCACCGGCTGGCTCCTGACAGTTTATCTACAACAGAGGCAGTGACAAAAATAGGGAATAAGCATAAAGGTACTCTGTGAAGAGCAGCAAGTAAGAAAACATGAAGTGAGTGAGTCACTTTTCAACTAGACGTGAAACTTTGGATGCAATATATATAATCATGACCTTTTCAAAAGAAAAAGGATAAGCTGGTTGTAAAAAGTTGTACTGTCTGTATATGTTTATATTAACTATGAATCATAAATCAATAAATAATGCACTCACCAGATAAAGTCAATGTGTGACAATTTGGTGGGTTAACATTACATAAACATCTCTCTCCTTACTGCAAAACAAGAACACGCATATTTGAACTAACTAACTAACTAATAACGATAATCACATTGGAATGACAGAAAAACCTGCATTAAACTAACCACAAAATGTATCATATAACATATTCAAATGTCAAATATCATCAACGGACATAACACAACAAATCCCTCTCACCACAGCAGACAGTGTGCCTTCATCCGACGTGCAGAGAAACTGAGCTGGGAGTCAGGAGGAAGTTTTGCCTCGTCCCTCCCTCCGATGGCACGCAACTATAGAATGACTGCTAATCTGTCTCTGACCAATCAGATGATGGTTTTCTCCAAAACAGAGATAATATGGGATTGGAGATGATGTGCTGTCCTGTCCCATCTCTGCCTCAGGTGAAAACACCATCAGGTTATTAAAAGCCCAAATGCTTTTATCAGCATCGCATCACGAAACAAATATTTTTTAAGATACTTTTCATAACGGAGGACAGTCTCACCAGCTGTTTTTGTGCTTTGTGTTAATACTTTAATACAAGCATAAGTGCTTTGGCTAAGCCATGTCTTCTTTGACCTCAACCATTCAGCGCTGAACAGCATTATACTTAAAAGCAATTGCTTTTTTTATTCCTTTTTTTAGGGTATTAAATGTTCTCTGCTACAATGTAATAACTGAACATTAGAGTCTTGTCTTACAACAGGTTAAGTTGCAGAGCACCTGGCGGCGTTGAAACAGATCATATCCCATAACTCCATCCAACATGCAACCCCTGTTCAACCTACTAAAAGTTTCAACTGCTGCATTATTCATCCATTCATTCTAAAAGGCTACAGCACACACAGAAAATAAGAAGGGATATGTTTACCAGGGCTGAGCACTTTAACCAATCACTGTAAAACAGCTAGCATTCACGCTGAGACAAAATCACTTGAAGCGTGTGTATAAGGTGACAGGGAAATTCCTGCTGCTGCTGCTACTGCTGCAGGCTGCGAGGTAAAGAGGTGGGGCTACCAGCAATGTGACGATGACAGCAACCACTGAGCTAACACAGCCACATCAAGGTACATTATATAGTGGTCTTGCTTGATAGATTTAGGAACCATCATACTGCTGGCTGGTTGATGATCCTTAAGAAATTCTGTTTTCTGTCGTCTGTATGATAGTGTCAGATTTGTGTTGTCAGTCAACACAGAGAAGCATCGAGGACCGATGCAAAGTTCTTAGGCCTGAGGTATTTCCGCATCAGCCACAAAACAACAGATGTGCAGTTGGCAGTTAGCAGCAGTAGATCTGACATGTTGAGTGTCAACAATATGTCTTGAGCCTAATCAAAAACACCGCCACAAGATGCATGAGAGTGATGAAATCAATAGATAGTGAATGTGTGGTTATTCGGCTAGGATCTGTTTCCATAATGCAAAACAGTTACAGCTTTTCCTACAACCTCAACCTGATGCTTTGCTCTGCCGAGGACAAGGGGATTAGAGTCAGAAAGACAAATGGCTTTGCTGTGAGTAAAACCAAGAGCAGAGGGTGAGCATCAGAAGCTGCTTATTCATTATTTCCTGCCATAAAAACAAAACTAATTCTGCCAAAAAAGAAAATCTGTGTGGCAAGAACAGGAATAGAACGAAGCAGAGCTCTCAAAATATCACAGGTATGATTATGCTGATAACAGAACACACCTTTTCCTGCAGCACCAGTATACTAGTCTACCCTGTTCTCTCATGTGATGTTGCTTGGCAGGCTCTCATATTAAAAACATTGAGTCTGTAAAGGAAAGCAGTTCTTTTACAGGAGCAGGAAGAAAGCTGTCCTTCTACCAAAATGATTTCTATAGAAATTGCTGCAGTCAAATGCCAAAACGATAAAGCAGATGTGTCCACACTTGATAACGGCTCTCAGGGGCTTTTTAAAAGCAACATCCTAACGATTTCTTTTCGAGGTAGACTGTAGATGGTTGCATTTGTATGTCAACAATAGCTGAAAAAGACGTGATATTTCACTAAACACTAGTGTCTTCTGACACTGGGTGTAATCATCGTACAGGATTGGAGTGTGACTACCAAGTGGAAAACAGCCTCTGACCATGAACCTGAGCCGCACACAGGAAACAGAAGAAAGGTTCATTGGGAAGACAGTGAATTCCAGAAAGTTTGACATACAGTGAACGTTTTCACTTCTTACTTTCTTCACTCTTCAGAGAAACTGGATATTTAGGTGTTTCTTGGTCTCACATTGCTAAAGTTCAAATTATACACCATCCCTGAGGGCATCTTTTCATACAGGTCTGCTGTCTGTCTTTTCTTTTCTTTTTTAAAGGAAGTTAAGTTTTGAGTGAGAGGCACTGAACTGTAATAACTTGGAAATGACGAGATAATTGCATTTTTAGGATCCATCTGTTCCTGGCTGATAATACTCACGCTCAGTTTCTCTCGCTCTCCTCCGTGCCCGCTCTCTCTCTCGCTCTCTGCGATGGCTCAGGAGAGACTCTGTTCCCGTCTCGGTGTCCAGGCCATCTCGACTGCTCACCGCATTGGCACTGCAATACACACATCGTAATACTTCAGTCAGATTCGTAATGATGTACAAAACACACACAAACTCCCTCTGTCTCTCTCACAGAAGATCTTTCAAATTCTCTAGCCAGTCTGTGACCAACACTCCTGAACATAATCCCCAGCTACAATATACTTCAGTCTGTTGTAATATCTGTTTGCCTGCCATTCAGCCTTAGGGGAGTATGCAACTCATATTATGACTCTGTTACAAATTCAATCCCTCTGGCCAAAATAGCAGTTTCATTGTTCTGCAGTATGTGATGTGTTTTCCACTAAGTGTCATTAATGACCAGATACCCTGCGAGGGAGCCATTCTGGACAATACTGGCATTAATGAGACCTATTGAAAGCCCAGATGGTGCCTGGAGCATGATTGGGAGAGAGACAGACAGGGGAGAATGACAGATTGCATAAAAAAGCGAGAAGTGGTAGATCAGGTGTGGGCTGAGCAATAAGCCGGCCTGTGTACTTGGGGTCTGGGAGGAGTTTGGGGGTTCTGGAGGGGCTGAAGGGCAGATTGTTATTCTGTCAGAGGGCTGGAGATGCTGTGGCCTCAGGCACCAGGGTTAAGGGACCTACACAGCCACCAGGCACCTAGGAAACCTAAAGCTGGTGAGAACTCTACTCAGCCCTGTCAGTCACACACACTTAAGCATGTGTGCAACATGTTCCCTACACCTGCATAAATAATTGCACTTTCACGCTGGCGCATTCATGCATTCATGCACGCTCAAATGGCAGTGCTCATATACAAACAGTGTCATATTCATAGTGTACAAACAGAACAAAAGAGGCATAAAACACAAAATCATCCTGCAATGGTATAAAAGCAATGTTCTTACACACCTCAGTGGAAGCGTATGGATGATCAAAGCAAATTAAAAACACAAGAGCAGACAAGATGCTGTGTCTGCTGTGTTCACTCAGCCGGATGAAGTGCTCAATGAGGCATGCTTCTGCTACACGCTTCTGCTGTGGCGGTACTAATGGGTGCACCTGGTCTGGGCTTCACCAGTACAGGTCAGTGCATGTATGCAAATATCACTGTAGATGCATAGTTTGGATGCATTTCTATTGGTAGTGATTGGACAGCAGTGTGATGATGGATGTGGTGGTGACTGCCTGTCTGTCAAGGCTGTCAATGGCTGCTGACCATCCAGGGCGGCAGGTCTGCTGATCCGGGGGGAGATTATCCAAGGCGCTAGGCTGCAGCTGTGAACAAATGACACTCCCTTTCAACCCACCCGTCTGCTGCCAATCGCCACCCCCTCCGTCTTGGAAATGGAGATGGGTGCTTTTAATGTCCGTTAATCCGGATTACCAGGCAGAAGCACATCAGTTGTGTGCATTCTCAGCCATTAAACACCTATTCTGTGTGCTCATCAAATAGAGCCATTCATGCCGACAAACACATGAAATGCATGAATACAGCACAAGAGAAAATGAAGTGGTAATAATATTCTGGCTATTTACAGAGAGAGGTAAAGGGTGGAAGACTGGATTCATTTCAGAAAGAGAGGAGGTTCGCTATGGCTATTCACCATGCTGTTTCTCTGAGAGAAAGGCCTGCCTATCTGACTCGAAGAGGGAAAGAGAAAGGAAGAGTGAGGGAGGGGGCGGGGGGACATGACGTGGGGTAAGGGGGCCGGCACACTGTCGTTTTGCTCCACAAGGTGGCGTAGTCGTAGTGAAAGCTGGCCAGGAACAATAAAGTCATCAGAACAGCTGACAGCCAAACAGCAGGGGGCAGCCCATAAAGGGCAAGAGCGAGCTGAGATGTCAAACGCTGGATAAAGAGATACACTGAGACATGACAGATTGCATGTTCTCAATATAGAGCCTCAGCCGTATTGCTCTAGTGCAGTAATGGCAACAACCCTTGCCCCCTACCGCCCCCAGCCCTTCTCGCTATATTTAGCGTGGGACTTCTGCTTAGCAAGTGCAGTAATATTCTCCAATCTGCCAGTTTGAAGTCAAAGTCTGGACTCAGGTAACAGTCACCAGGCTGTCGAGAACATCTCCATTTCTGAGCTTTTAGGCACCAACATGTTTATGGGCCACATATGCCTTTATTAGCTGAGTATGGATGAGTGACTGAATACAATGGGCCTCACTGAGTGCCAGTATTTGCCTGAAGATGTTTATGCTGCGAAGGCTATTTCAAGAATCAGCAGCACTGGCAGCGTACGCATCATGTTTAAACCAATGAGCGGACTAACGCCTTACTCCATGGTTGAGTGGGCAGGAGGGAACATACACACAAGTGGGAGAAATACTTACAGCCCATGCATGTTCCCACACTCAAGCTTTAGCACATAGTTTATGCCATATTCACACACACAGGCGTATAGACCACCTACACCTCCCATACGAGCCTGTGATGACAAATCTCTCTGATGAGCTTTCCACATTCTAATTAGCACATATGGCACGCTGTGAAATAAAAAGGTCACCCAGTGCACAGGATCGTGTGCTTGAATACAGAAGCCTATATGCCCCCATGTGTGTGAAATTGTGCATACATGACAGGCAGTAATCAGCCTACTTACTGGAAGGAGGGAGGCCGTGAGTCTCCAATGCCCCCTGTTCTCTCGAGAGGAGGGGGCAGCTCTGGATGGCTCTCTGTGCACTGAGATCCTCCATCAGAGTGGGCACTCTCTGCCAGGACCAACTGAGAGAGACAAGTTGGAGCAAAGGAAAGATTTGTTAAAGACCAGACATATTCAGCTCTGAGAGAAACACAAACAATATTGTAAATGATATAGGCCCCATAGTAGGAATGCACCGATCCAACTTTTTCAGTCCTGATACCGATACCTGGACTTTGGGTATTGGCCAATACCGAGTCCCGATCCAATGCCCAGTGTTTAATTAATAAGCTGTATGGCTCACTTGTGGAAGTGACTGGGATCGTTTTCCTATGTGTAAGGCAACATCAGACTTCACTTAAACATTGCTTTCCTAATTTATTTGTTAAACAAAATGTAATAAATAAATACAGAGATATAGATTTACTAAACTGTTATTGATTATTCAAATTATAAATTGTGAAGCAGCAACTTAGTAAAACATCTTCAAAATGAACAGGAGTTACAATTCAAGTGTAAACTTTTTTAGATGCAACAACAAATTGCTCAAAACTTGCATAGAAATTAAAATTCCAGTATATGATGTATATAGTATATAAACATAGAATTAAATTAAATAGATCGTCCCAATTGTCTTCGATACACGATCCAGGTTTTGGAGTCAGTATCAGCCTGATATCAGTATCAGATCAGTGCATCCCTAACCCATAGTGAAAAAAAGAGAAAATCAAAAACAACCTCAACAGACTTTGCAACACTCAAAAATAAACACAGTGATACTGACACCAGAGACAAGCACAGAGGAAAGGCTATGAAATGAGATGCTGCGAAGAGGCCTATAGAGATCCCTGGTGGCTGGCTGCACATAAACAACTTGAGAAACACAGCAAACGACAAAGAAACAAAAGACCACACTGCTTTCACTCAGTCGAGTGTCAGCACAAAGGATGATGACCCGTGGCTACAACTACTCTCCTTTCATCTGAGCCAGAATAATGAATGTTATAGCAGGTAGTTGTGGAAAGAATAGCAACTGCATTGACTATGATTATTATAATGTGAGCTTTGGGATTCACAGGTGTCACTAGATTCTTATATGAACTAGAGCTGGGCGATATGGAAAAAATCTAATATCACGATATTGTTGACCAAATACCTCAATATCTATATTGCGGCGATATTGTAGGGTTGACAATTGGTGCTTACAAAAAAATATTTACACAATGAGATTTTTGATAAATAATCATCATTAATGTGTATATAATAACTAAGTGGGTAAAGGCAAATAATAGAAAAGCTAGAACAGTCTGGTAAGTTCAAAAAATTACATCACTTTACTGGAATCCAGCCATTAAAACCAGGGACAGATAACACCTGTATCATATCACGATATCCAAAATCTAAGACAATATCCAGTCTCATATTACAACATTGATATAATATCAATATATTGCCCAGCCCTAATATGAACCCTGTGTGCTACTTTTTATTTGCTCCATTTCAAAGACTGAATGTATTTCTGCATTTCCCATCACCTTCTGTCTCTGTGTGCTGTGTCTGTGTGCCGACTGGCTTTCTGTCTGAAAGAATGAGCAGATTCCGCGCTGGTTCTTGGTTCTTGGTTCTCCAGTTTTGTGTAAAACTGCTTTAAAAAAAATAATAATTTCTGTGTTTGACAATATTATTACAGTAAGGAAAAATAAAAATCCCTAAAAGCATGGATGCACTGCTCTGACTTTTTCTCTCCTGACCCTCAGTGCCCCAGCTCATTAGGATTATTTTATGGAAGGTAACATGAGGCAAGGACTTGATGTACAGTTGTTGATGGTCTCACGCTTGCCATAACTTTCAAGCAGCCGGAATTAACAAACGTCGGAGCAAGTGATGTAAAGATTTGTCACCATAAATGGAGCTTAAAGAAACTCTGAAACTCTGATATAGTTTAAGAAGCTAAAATACTCTGGAATGACACAACCGTATACTTCTTCTAATTGCATTACATGTGGCTGATATTAAAACATAGTATATATATTGGGCATTTTTTGTGGAAAATGTAATGCAAATGTTAAAAATGTATTTAATTGGTTAAGAAATATCTTTATGAAAGGGGTTCCCTGCTTTAAAGAAAAGTGAGAACCCTGATGTAGTGTATGGAGTAATTCTGGTAAATCAAATGTGAGTGAATCTTGAAGATGTACACAGTACCTTTGGGCTAACTAGTTGTTGAGCAGCAGTGTGGTAAAGTGAGACCACATGCTTCAAGTCCTGTCGTTAGTATTGACACTGTGTAAATGATATTGAGCAAGACAGTCCCTAACAACTCTATAGCTATAGCCACTGTGTCCCTGATTCTGCCTCTAACCTTCCCGTGGAGCAAACTAATGAATTTCCCCACAGAGGTCAATAAAGCATAATATTATCATACTGGATTGTTAAAATAATAAATAAAAGCCACCAAGTAGATTAAACACAGAGACTGTCGAACTAATCTATACATTCTTGCTCTAGAATTCCATCCATGTTTTGCTTTAACCCGTGTCTTCTGTTCTGTACAACAGAGCAATAAATAGGATGGAAATCCTCTTTTAATTTCCTTTAACATGACAGATTGATTTGATTTATCATACTTTATTGTCCCCGTAGAAAAACCTGGGTTCACAACCCTGTCTATCTTCCATAACTACAAATCACTATGAAGCTACAGAAGTCAATAGAGTAACTGACAATCAAAAAGGTTACACTATAGTACGATACTCCTTGTTTAAGCAGGCAAACTCAGCCACCTCTGATTATATTTTGTAACAGTAGCTAGGTTTAATATCTAATGGAATCACCCATACTTATACAATACAGCTGAACAGTGAGATCAAGGTGAAGAGTGTTTTAAAAAGCTCTGCGGAGGCGTTACATGCCTAGATTTACATGATCCACAAGTGCTCCACATTTCTTTGGTTAGTGCTGAGGCAGCACAGCCGAGAGAGAGGGGCAGCATGGGTGCACTATCCATCTCACTTACCCAGGACACTACTCTCCCGTTGAAGCAGGGCAGCTTGGCGTTGTCATCGGAAATCTCTTCTTTGACAACCCTGGGGAACAGGCAGACAGATACAGTCAGGCTAACCGACCAGGAGGACACATAGTCAGCTCAACAACACAACACAGTACAGTCTGGAGACCCTTCCCTTCCCTGCCTAGTTGATACATACTGCGATAAATTCATGCTTTGTAAGTCAAATTTTCCACATGGCTTTCAAACAGCTTTAGTTTGCACCCTTGTTGGCGCGGGTAAGCTCAATGAGCAGAAGGGATGACACTCTCAGTCTGAGTCTCTATTGATTTATTTTATTTATTGATTTATGGACATTATGGTTGTCTTTCAGTAACACTAAGCACAACAATGTGATAAGGTCCGCTCAAACTGGCAAGGATAGGGCCATAAATCAGTAATGAATGGGTCTTATAGTAACCTGTGCATGTGTGCACTGTTGACAGATAGATTGACAGACAGATTGACAAACAGATAGATAGATAGATAGATAGAGGACAGACAGACAGACAGACAGGCAGACAGACAGGTAAATGTTTTATGTGTGTGTGTGTGTGTGTGTGTGTGTGGGTAGGAAAATCCTCAGAACGGTGACAACAGGGTGTCAAGGCACAGGAGTATGTATTAATAGAGTGATCTAGTGTGTGATCCTCCCTCAGTGTGTTGGTAAGTTGGTTGTAAATTCCCATACCCTGACCTGCTGGGACACTGTTCAGCAGCAACCAGTTACCGCACCTGCTAGACTTGTGTCACACCAATCAATCGATCAAACCTGGAGCTGGCCAATAGGTACAGGAGATGAGCTGGCAAAGACCTTACACGCATGCATGCATGCATGCACGCACACATGCACGCAGGGCCTAAACATCCTGATATATTTACCAGTTTCCATTATAACCCCCTGTATGTCTTTGTGCACATTGTTTGTGTTTTTTGCAGAGGATTTTCCCAGAAATTGTACGACCAAGCATTTCTGAGCGTCTGTGGAGATCTCACATTAGCTTCTTGGCTTTGAACACGGTACATGAAAAGGGAGAGGCACAACTTGAGAGCAGCAGAAAAGCCTAAGAAGGTTTGATGCAGGGGTGTCTCCGACAGCGACTTTACGGATTTTTTTTTTCCACTTCTTGTTTGCCAGAACTTCCCTGCTACTGAAATGATTAGCCAAGCCTGGTTGTGTTATTGTGCGCGCTGATGCTGTGGGAGCTGTATTGCTGGGAATGGTGGACGGAGATAACGTAGCCTTGTGGCTGGAACTGACGACCGCAGAGTCAGCCGCTGTGGCCTGTTCCACCTCAGGGAGGAAAAGGGAGGGAGGGAGGGGCTGGCTGACTCTGCCGGCTGCTTGTTAGGTAGGAAGTGTTTGCATCCTCTCTCGAGCTGCATGACCAGCTGTAAGGTGACTTGTGAGGATGTGGGAGTGGCCCGTGCAAATAAAATATCAGCTACGCTTCTTCTTTCTAATGTTTGACTTGGATAAGGTTGCCTTTTCCACTTGCGCGCACACACAGGTCACCAATGTTACTGCATTTTTACATTTTCTGAAAGAACTGGCATGCAAAAATAAATCTCTTAAACATATCTCTGTCTGTCGTAAGAACGGAAACCAGATGAACCAAGAAACGATTCCGATCATAACAGATGACGTCTTTATCATGCGGTAAAATACCCATGGCCTGCATTCTTTTCAGTTTCCATCTGCTATCAGGGGCAGTGTTAGTTCCACCCTGAACATTTAAAAAGCAGACACACACAAACACACACACGCACACAAACAGTAACCCCTGTTTAGAGAAGCATATGACTGGTGTGGGCTGCTGTCACAGATCTGACTTCTTAGATCCGTGACAGCTTAAATAGCTCTTAACTGATTTCACAGGATAATGACAAAAGATTTATTCTGGTGATCACTGAATATTTCACTGCTGGGGATATCTGTGTAGCTGGGAAAGATTAGACGTGTGTGTTTATGCTTTGATAAACAGAGGAGGGCTGGGTAGCTACAGCTTAAACCAGAAACTAGGGGCAGGAGAAGCCTGCCAACACCGGCCAGCAGCCCAAGGACTTTGGTGGGCTGATGCTAATGATACTATAAACAGGGAAGCAAAATATTTGACTTCAATATGACACGGATGCTGACTCAGTAAACAGCGAAATTCAACTTTAACCACCCAGAAAGCTGTTAATAATAGCATGCATACTGTTGATGTCACATTTAGTACAGTAACTGTGTGATTTTCACAGCATCACAATAACAAAGTCCAGATGTTTTGGGTTTTCCATTTTCCATTGATAGGGCTGCACGATATGAGGAAATATGCGATATGCGATAACGTTGTTGAATATCGTGATAACAATATTACTTGCGATAAATAGATATTAAAGTGTGCTCAGTTCTGCTGCTTTCAGTATTCTGCTAAAATCCAACAACTTGCTTGTTGAATTTAAAACAAACGAAAGGAAATCGTTTTCAACATTCTTCTATTGAACATATTGAACATTTAACTGAACACAAAAGACAGCGTTAAAAAAGAATGACATTTTAAAGTGCAGTTTTCTACAGATACTCTCTTTTTAACTAACTCAAAAAATCTCTTAGTGCGATATATCACAGCCTTTCGCAATGTGTTTACTGCGCAAGTTTATATTGCGATAACGATAAAAATAAAAAAAAACGATTTATTTTGCAGCCCTACATTGATAATGTCACTATCTGACAAATATTGTATAATCACTATTACAGTAAAAGTGTTGTTGTTAATGCTATGACACACAAATGCAGTATAACCTTTGAAATCTGTCACTATCCTCAAACAGGCGAGGTGAGGCAGGGGTGCATTTCTGCAGAAAGCTGCAGATTTGTGTCCTCTAACTACAGGGGCTTAGCACCCCTACCTCAGCAGAGGAAAGATTCCCCTACCAGCCCCTTGTTTTCTAAGGCACAGACTAGACTGTTTCTTTCAGAGTTTCATCTTGGCTGCTTCCTCAGCTCCAGAGTGCCTCTGTGACTTGCATTACAGTGAGGTCTCAAACCCACTCACCACCAGTGGCAATGACAAAACGCCATATCATCACCTTGAAGTCTCTGAAAAAACCCAAGTGGGTTGCTTGAAAACAACACGTCCTCCATAAGCTTCCTGTCTTATGAATATGGATGAATGAATGAATATTACGGGAGGGGACCAACTGAGGTATGAAATGTGCACAAAGAAACGTTCATCGTTTAATTTCCCTACACTCTGTTGTGTGGAAAGAAATGCCACAGCCCATGGTTACATGTATTCCATACGATTCCAAAGGGAACTGAAATGACATGTTCACTGCGGTAAGCTGAGGCTTTTCGGGGGTAAACCGTTTATCAAATTTGTGTGGCCATTACTTAGAGAGCTGATACTGCCAGCACAAAAGTAGTTCAGCAATCCCATAAGAAAATGGCTGTTTTTTTCTGCACAGCAGGGGGTCTACTACAGAGGACCTTGCACTGACTGCTAATTTACATTTCAAACACTGTCTATAACTGCAAGGGATTTGATGTTTTCCCTCTCTGCTCAGCAGTCTTATTCCTCCCTAGCTAATTCTCCAGCAGCCATACTGTCCGTGTGTATGCAGTACAGCCAGAAAGGCTACCACAAAGCGCTGCTATCCTCTGTGCCTTTGACTGGGTTTGCTTCCATACTGTGCCAGTACCATACGGCACTCACACAGAGCCTGCATATTCAACCTTAACTCAAAGGCTGGAATGCTGATGGAGATGCCTTTATAAACTGAGTATGGTGAAAACACATTCATTTGACAATGTCCAATTCATGGCATAATTTGGCATGCGTTGCTGATGCACATGCAGGAGCAGGTCGGCCTACTGTAGTGGTGTGTTCAGCAACACGGAGCCACGTCTCCATGTGGAGAAAGCAAACATGCTTTGTTTGTTTTCATAATCTTCTTGTCGATCACTTGAGGCCCAGTGAGCAGCCCGGCCTGCAGTGCAACAGAGGCAGGAAGCCGGGGCTGGGGACAAAGCAGCGCACCAAGCCTAGCCTGCCACCAGGAAGAGCCAGTTTCCCTCACAAGGTCAGGCTGCAGTGGAAATGTATGACGTTTGGCTCTATAGACACTGCCTGCGTCTGCATTTCCTCCAATCATGTTTGCCATTACTGTGCTAGATATTAATGTGTGTGGGCCCATGTATGACTGTTCAGGCTGGAATGAGAAATAGGCACTGACACAAATATGTTATCCTCAGCAGAGGCCTAAAGCAAGTAGATCGCGCTGACCAAGAGAGAGCTTTAAAAAAAGGAGCTTTGTAGATCTGCTGTAACTCCTGAAAATCAGGATGGGATTACAGAGAGGAACAGAGAGAAAACAAAAGAAGAGAAAGAAGGAAGAAATATTCCAGCATCCAGTGGTTAGAAGAAGTAGTCCCTGTGACTTTCTGGGGTAGAATTCACCGTGAAAAATAAGAAAATTACTTACAGTAAAGACAAATTCTACTAAATTAGTCCATTAGGCTTCAATCATTTGCTAAAAAAAACCTTTTCACATGACGTAATGCATTATGAAATCTTTTTTTGTTCCATAACTAATGCTACAACATAATCAGGTTAAATATGACTATAGGTTTAACCATTAATGTATCTCTCCTGACAAGTAAATTACCATACTGTATATTATCTTTCTAAATACACCAAATAGAGGGATGTGATGTGATGAGATGGTGATTGCTCCTTCACTGTGTATTATTTAACCTAAATGTATTCCTCAGGAAAACAAACAAACATTTCTAATCAGTCTGTCCGGTATTACTGTAATAACACAGACTATTATACAATATTCTTTAGAAATAAAAAAAAGGTTATGAGGATGCAGTATTGTTCGACAGATCTCCTCCTCTGGGGCAATTACATGCAAAAGGTGGCTACATGATTGCATTTCTAGTAGACATAGCCACTGGCTTGTGGTTGCTATATTCCCTTGGGATTCACCTGCAGTCCATTGTGTGTGTGTGTGTGTGTGTGTGTGTGTGTGTGTGTGTGTGTGTAAAGAAATATAACTTCATGGGCTATTATAAGTGGATGAATTAAAAAAAAAATGAAATGGTAATTTCTTATGATACATACTGAAAGTGACATGCTACAATAACCAGGCACAGGGAAACCAAAACAAGACAACATGAAAACGAAAACTTGACAACTTGAACATGTGGACGCGTTGTCAACATTGCTCTCACATTTATATTCCACATGGTTCATACAATGACACTAATGTGGGTTAATAGATTGACTTTATTAAGGGGAGCAGGGGTCTGGCTCTGTGTAATGCATGCAGGGCTGCGTCATTAGGGCTCTGGACAGATCTGGTATCGCTTTAAACACTCATGTGTCTCCTCCACCGCGCACAGGGTAGTAATAACGAGCAGGTGCCAGGAGCATGGAAACAGACAGGGCACTGTAGTTG
This sequence comes from Sander lucioperca, assembly GCF_008315115.2. Lineage (NCBI taxonomy): Eukaryota > Metazoa > Chordata > Actinopteri > Perciformes > Percidae > Sander > Sander lucioperca. The sequence goes on from NC_050184.1 coordinate 31,231,959, forward strand.
GCACACATGGAACAATGTTGCAGCCAGCGCCGTCTGATGTTGCCTATCACGGCCTGTAATAAGCGCTTTATATAGGCTACACAAACAAACAAACAAACAAACACACACACACACACACACACACACACACACACACACACACACACACACACACACACACACACACACACACACACACACACACACACACACACACACACTGCAATAATAAATAAGTGAGCCAGACGAACAGGCGAATAATAATCATGGTGGCCACTTACCCAAAATCCTGGTCCATCGATTTGAAGAAGAATTTGTAGCTATTGACCGGTCGATTGTTGAGGACATTTTTAAAATCCGCTAAGGTGACTTTCTCTGGAGAGACGGACAGTTTGACCAGATAAGGAGTCTCCTCCTCGTCTATGTGATATATTATTTTAGTCTCCGCCATGAGAGTGAGGGGAGGACAATCATTGACACATGAAAGGAACAAGGGTTGGCAGCGCAATAAATAGGCCTACTATGTTACCAGCTACCCGTAGAATAACATAACAGCAGTCCCTAATACATAACCCTGGACACAACACGATGGAAAATGCAGCTCCGTGTGTTGGACGAAGCCAGCGAAAATCCAGACATAATCGCGTTGTGAGTGCCTGTATTCCTGCTCCGGTGTGAGTCGCTACGGTGGCTCTCTCGGCACTAAAACAGGAAGGGACAGTCCACATCCTTGCGATATGGAGTTGGGAATATTGCTATTTTTTACAGGCTAATTGGTAAGACAGTGCTGTCATCTAGTGGTGTGTCTGGGCTGTGCGCAGCCCTTATACAACACACTCATACTGTAGGCTACACTGTACTGTGCAGGCATAATATGGAACAAAGAGAAAGCGGCCTGGCCTTACTCTTTTCTTTTTTAATTATTACCACCAACTCTGGTATAACAGTGGGGTAGTATGCTACTGTGTGACACTGTCAATTGAACTCATTCATTCAATTCAATTCAATATACTCAAATATACACTGTAACACTTTTCGCCGTAAATATGTAATATACTGGCAGCAGCTTCGCCAGTCAACTACTGTTTATTTACAGTAAGCATACATTTTTTAAATGTGAAGGTATTTTACTGTAAATAGACATACAGTTTCTTACTGTATTATTTTAATTTACAGTAATATACTGGCAGCAGTGTAATTCCCTCCTTTTCATTTATTTTCCCAAGATGCATTGGTATTAACAGTAAATGTAATCTGTAACATTTGCAGATAGTGCTGTAATATTATTTTCTCCCAGAATGCATTGCCATTTACAGTATGATCCTGTATAACTAAGATACTGTGAGATTATAGCTGTAAATTTACATCAAAGGTTTACAGTGTAGCCTATATATATGTAGTTTAAAATATATGGTGACCTATTTTGGATATGATTAGTTGTGATAACCAATAAATGCAGAAGCTGCTCTAATGATTGTATAGGCTAATGAGATTTCCTTCAGTTAATTAAATATTAGATGTCCATAACAATAATTACAAATGACAGTAATAATAAGTAGACATACTGCATTCATTATCACTGAATGGGACTGATCACCCCAGGAGTGAATATAGGTGGAAGTGTTGTACAGCACAGCTGGTTACAATGGCACATGAACTACACACTTATTACACAAAGAACACAATGTTAATGCATCTACAATAAAAAAAAAGCTAAATTACTTACCTCAATTACTTCTCTCATACTGCCAGTCCTCAAGACTTCAGAGGCTACTGATACATTAGATATTCATATATCAGTTTCCCATTCATCAAAATACCAAAAATGTGGGTTAATGTCTGTGGATCCCACCTCTAGCAGGTAGAAAAAACTGTGATGAGTCTGTGGCCACTGCTGTGAATCTTTAATAGAAGACATCTTTTCTTAGAAGAGACCAACAGAGTGTGTGCAAGTGCGCAAGAGCAGAAAAGAAAAAAAAGAGGTTAGGATTACAGTTTTCATGGAAAAGGTCTGTGGAGGCAGAACTCAAGGAAACAAAATCATCCTGGAAAGAAGCAGAGAAGACCGCCCAACACCGAACCAGCTGGAGGAAGTTCATGAATGACCTATGCTCCCCAAAGAGCAAAATGGGTTAAATGAATGATTACAGTTTGTGATTTAGCATTACTGAGATAGTAGAAACTCTTCTTCCTGCAGTAAACCTCATAGAGTCGCATGTTTTATAACAGATTTGTACCTGTAGCATTGACCAGCAGATTAATAAGGAAAATTCAGTGTTTTACAAACTAGGATACTTTATACATGCCTGATGCAAACAAGTCCTGCACAGCCCATTAAAAACCAAATAAATGGTTAAGATTTTGTTTTACCTGAGTTTCAGTAGCCTTTAGTCCATGGTCCTACAATGTCACCATTTTTCACTTGATAAATTATCAATGAACAAATATATCCATTTAGGGAAAAATATTATTTGGAGAAGAATTTAAGTCTGGCAGTCTGCATTCTAAATTACATAAAATCCACACCACAGTCGAGTTTTGTAAATAAAATTAAAATAATAAAAAAGAAAGGAAACAAAGGAGGTACCATAATCTGTTTAAAATGTCTTATTATATATAGCTATGTGTGGCACTTTTTTTCCAAACACTGTCTGAAACTGTCTACCTACAGTAACTTTACCTTTGAAACATGATGAAATACCTTTACAAATTACAGTATAGCAAATTTGGGCAAAAAAAAAAAAAAAAAAATTTAATCTTAGGAATGGAAAAGCTTTAAGCTGTGAGATTGCAGCTGTGGAAGCATGCAAAGTACACATAAAACATACTTAAATGAACATGCATTTTTGTAATTTCTTTTTCTTTTAAAGGATGATAAAAAAGCCTAGTATTCAACATAAACCAACTAATGAATGCAAAGAGTAAGGATCAAATATATGTTTAACCATATTGTTACAACAGCTGGTGAAAATGCAAGTTATATAAAAAGTGACATGTAAAAAAATGATGGTGGCTTTTAGTAAAAAAGCTTAGTGTGTTAGAGTTACAGCAGAGGGAGCATTCCTCCTGTCCTCTCCTGGGTTTCCTCTTTTTTGCCCTTCTCTCCACGGTCCTTTACTCTTCCGGTGTTTGCCCTGGACCTGCCAGCAGCATCAGAAGTAGAAATATCGCACTCACTTCCACAGCTTCCCATCAAAGTCTGAAATGAGAGTTGGAGATGGACATCATATCAATTAAAATATAATGTTTCCTATCTGTGGCTGAAAGGGTGTTACTGTTGGATGTTCATTTACTGAAATACAATTCTGCACAATGTCTGCTCACCCCTATTGCAGTCTTTGGTCATATCTCTCTCTTTCAGTAAGTTGTTTTTGTAGTCTGTAAATTTTTAGTGGACACAGAGGTTATGAGAATATTTTGTTAAAGTAGAAAATGTGTGTTTACTGCATGTGTGTGGATGGGGCTTACCTGAATTCAGAGGGTCTTGGTTACAGGGCCTCAGCTCTGTGCAGTCTATTGACATTTCACCTCCACTGATCACATTCCCCCTGCACGGAAATAAGCATCGCTCTGCTTACAATTGGATTCATTTAAAAGGAAAATTGGGATCTCATTTATTGTATTGTAATGTCTTACCGATCAGATCGACGCAGGTCATACTCCAGACCTGAATAAAAAAAGATTTAACACACAATCTCAAACACACGTGTATCCATAAAATGTGCTCTCTATGAATCACACACACACACACACACACACACACACACACACACACACACACACACACACACAATACCTCTATTCTTGCGTCGCCGAGTAAGCACAATGACAACGACAACGATGAACGCCAGCAGTAAGAATGTTGCCAGGAAGTAGCCCAAATGCTGCACGAAATAACCTCGCTGCTCAGGGAGGATGACATTCACCACGCGTGGACCCTCCACCACTTCAGTCCCTAAAGGCAGAACATGGAGAAAATCAAACGTTTCATATAATAAACTACTCAATTCTTTCATACATTGACAGAACTTATAAGAGATGTAGTAAATATTTCACATATAAGAATGGGATGTATTGCACAGGATTGACTGCCATATTCAAACTGTGATATATTGGATTGTTACATTGGATCAACATAATGGCAATAAACAGATCAAACTGAAATGTATTCCTACATAACGTCAAATTTGTATTCCCCCCGAGGCTTCTTCTTTTTCATTTGTTTCTAAAAGCCACAGAGGCAGAGCAGACGTTAAATGTCTGTTCGCTGGTAATGACTTCCAGACCTGATGTCATGCAGCTGTTTTTTTTCTCTCCTAAAAAAATAACACAGGCTGACCAGAAAAGAGGAGGAGAAGTGTGAGGAAAGAGAAACAGATTCTGTTATGTGGTCTGTCTGCATGTCTGTATTAGTTTTCCATTTAGGGCCTTTTCACGTCTTCTCACAAACACAGAAGTCTAGTTTCTGCATCCATGGAAAATAAATCTGTGACACCTTCATCAGGGAACTCTACAGTCTAAATACATATCTGACATCACTGCAGGCAGCTCCCAGTCTCACAGTGACCCTGACTGTTTGTGAACGCTTTGTAGATAGTTGATGATAATTATTCAAAACAACAAGCACAGAAAATACATACTGGGCTTGGAGATGCAAGACCATTACAACTACTACAGTACAGTCTATTGTACCACAGATACTTTTGCAGAATAACCATTTTAATGCATGTTTGCAGAGCTGTTGAAGGGTAAAACAATTAAAAAGTAAAAATGGATTATGAAAGACATCAAATCTTTTCCTCTTGAATATTTATCTTAAGTAGGGCATTGCTTTATGGTCTCTCATTAAAACAGCTAAGTTGGACACTAGTAAAACTAGGTGCCAGTGAGGGACTAATGAGGAAAACATGCAACATACCATCTCTGATCGTGCTTTCAAAACCAGCCAATGATGAAAAAAAGAAGTTTATTCTGACTTAACCATCCACCGCCTATGTGGCAGCTTGGTTGGCAATTATCACCTGTCATTGTTTAATGTACCTAATATGCATAAAACTACAAATTAATGTCCGAGGCCATTGTCTCTAGAGCTCAACTGTCACAACCAGGGCTGCAGCCACAACCAAGTGGTAGACAATTTCCATTTTCTTGAAAGATCTGACAAGTGCCGGTGTGTAAACGGCTGTTTCACATATGCTGCACAGAGGTTACCCTGTGTTTTTGTTCCTGTGGGATATGAATCATTTGCAAGTCAATGAACTGAAGGAAAGCATCTTTATTTGCAAAGATAGAGATTCCCGTTGAATTGCTGACAGCTCACATAACGCCCGCTTAAAAGAAATAATGTTCTACTTGCCACAAATAATTACAGCACTGAAGTGAAAAAGCTCCTGTGGTGTTTGTAATTTCAGATGATTGCTGGCGGCCTGGCGCCTGCGTGAGCACAAACAACTTAGTTTTAATCTAACAGACAAGACCAGCAGTGCGTTAAGGAGAAGTGAATTCCTAGATGAGGTTTACTCAAAGGACACGGGCAGGATGTCATCTATCCACGTGTGCATTTCTTCAACATGCATATGGAGCTAATACATGGGCTGTCATTTCTTTACAGGGGAGGAGGATTTAGTCTAACACATACCTGCATCCCCTCCCTTTACTTTGTTCTTTTATGTCACAGCTGGCACAGATGTTGAACAGATGTATGAGACTTCCTTTATGTGCTGGTAAACACGCCTCTACCAGAGGCTGATACACATCAGCAGATAAACAGGGCAGACAGGGTGAAAGAATAAACAAAACTCGAGATGCAGTGTAACCAGTCTAGACGTGTGGTTGGGACTTTTGTAAAATTGGGTCAAATGGAGGAAAAAACACAAGATAGTACCCTCCCAAAAAGCCTACTCCTCTGCTCAGCGCAGTTAAAATATCTCCAGCTGTAAATGAAAAAGCTATAAAAATGAAAAAAACAAGTCAGCAAGGAAAATCAGACCACATCCGGTGCAGCCAATTTAAAACTGTTTACTGTAGCCAGCTTCTCAAGCTATAACTGAAAGTAGTTGACTCCAAAAACCTCCACTTTGCTGAATTCAGAGTCAACAACTAACAGAAAGATTTCTTTCCGCCCATCCCTCTTTCTTTCTTACTCAACTAGCTTCTACATTCCTTCTACCTCCTCCCTTTTCAGCTCAAACACAAAAACAGAGAGGTCTGAGGAGAGAGTTGGCAGAGGAGAAGAGGAACTGATTTAACTGACCAACTATGCCTATAATTATAACAAAAAGCCCAGGAGCTCTGTTGTCACTCTATGCACAATTCAGCCGAGAAACCATATGGGGAAAAACACTAACCATTACTAGCGTCTGGAAAAAACAAAGTTCAAGTGACGTGTCTCTTGTTGTTTTTAATTCAAGTAACTTACTTGGCTCTGGCACATCATTCTTGAAAATTCTGGGTGCTGTAGTGGGGGCGGATGGAAGTGGAGGTCCCACAGTGAGCCTGAAGATGCGTCTCTCATACAGACCACAGTAGTGGTGATGCAGGTGGCAGGAGTACAGGCCTTTATCATCAGGCATCAATCCAGCAATGGAGAGTGAGAAGTCCCCTAAAGTGAAAGCATCCTCCTCCACGCTCATCTTGCTCTGTCCAAAGCGTGGTCCATAATCCCGGCGCTCTCCGGAAGCATAGAGGTCCACCAGACGGTCAGCCCTATCAGGACGCACTCCAGGGGGCTGGAAGTCCCAGTGAGCCACCTGCTGCTGGTCCTCCTGCAGGCCCTCTCTCCACAAGGAGCGCCGGTTCACACAAGGCAATACCACTGACTTGCCCAACAAGACAACAAACACAGTCTTCTCTCCATCCCAATAACGTTTCTCTTTTCGAACTGGAAAAAATATGAGTGTGAAATACATTACTATCAGTTAAAGCCTTATGACTCATGGAATAGCATTGGGGCTGTGTGATTAGGACGCCTCACCTGACTTAGTGACATTGAGTTGGATTTGAATGGACTGGTGAATCTGGCAGTAGTGATGGTGCAGATTACAAGTATAAACTCCTTTGTCAGTTGAGACCACATCTGAAAAAGTAAGCATCCAAGCAACCTTAAGATGAAATTATAAATGGAAGAGTGCAATGGTCATGGTGCTACTGAGAAATGTGGGGAAGTCTCACTGTTAATGATGAGAGAGAAGTTGCCATCAATGAAAGCAGAGCCGGGGATGGAAATGCGTCCCTTGTTGAAGCCATTGTAGACCCTCTGACGGGCTCCGGGGGACATGTCCAGGACTCGCTCCACAGTGTACTCTGGGCTGCTGCGCACCAAATCCCAGTGCACCACCCTCTGACGGTCCTTCAGTCTGTCCTGGGTCCACACCATGCGGGGGCTGTGGCAGGGCAGAACGGCCTTAGACCCTGCAGGCAGCGTGATGTTCTTGGCCTCTACCACCACACCAAGTGCGCTGCCGCCGCTCTGACCCCATGCTGACACAAGGAAATCAACACATGGGTTCAGAAACTCAATGCAGCAATGGCAGAAAGAGAAGCATCAAACATGAGCTACTATACTTTAAGGTAGTGCATGGAGAAACAAAAATGTCTTACCTCCTGGCAGGAAAAGCACAGCAACAACTGAAACAAACCAAAACACGAGTGATTAGAGTTGCATTCTACCGAAGCACTTCATTCATACTTGCTGAGGTATTCAGCCAGCTCACTAATGCAGTCTTGAGAAATATTTGGAAGACATTGCGAAACGTTTGGTGGTGGCTTGAGAGTTTAGCGACCTGACCCGGCGTGTGAAAGATTTCAGTGTTGGAACAGATGTGGGTTCAGTGAGAGGACTGTTTAAAAACACAGAGGAAAACTGATGAAACAAGGACACGGTAAAAGGCAAGACTTTAGTTCCACACAGGAATACAACAGGAGAATCTTTTTTACCAGAGGTCAACAATATTCTCTAGAAATATATTTAGCGGTTTGTGCTTTCTCACTGGAGAGATAGGAAAGTTTTCCAAAAGCACATTTGTCATTTCTAATGCATTTTTTCCCACAGTGCTATTTGGTCGTCTGTTTACTGAAGGGCCAGCAGAGACACACATGCAGCCAAAGCATACAGCACAGAGCCTTTATTCATCCTGGCTGCTGCTGGCTTGTTGCAAGGCCGTGATCCTGAGGGGATGAAGAACCGGGCTGCTATTCAGCATGTACTTCAGTCAAAACCAAACACCTGTCTATTTTTACTATCCTGGCAATGGGTACTGTGAATTATACAGGCTAGATGTGCAGAGCCTTAAGTGTGGTGTTATGTGTAAATAAACTCAGCATAATAAAAAAATAAAATAAATAAAGAGTGGATTATTTTTACTTTAATTAACTGATAATACAGATTTTAAAATGCTATTATTATTAGCATTTTCAAAACACACGTTACAAAGTTGCTTAACAAATGGTGGCAAATTAAAATCAACAAAATTTAAAACCAATAGATTTTATGATAAAAGTGATATAAAAAACACAGTAATTAAAATTCTGTACTGTAAAAAATTACAGTAACGTTAATTAAAATAAATAAAAAGACAATTTAAGTAGCCTAAAATAAGATAATAACTTAAAAAGTAAAATCAGGATAAGTGCTCCGATAAAAGTATGTTTTAGGAAGAGATTTAAAAGATGTTGCTGACTCAGCAAACATGGTTTTCTTGGGCAGGTCGTTCCAGAGCACTGAGGCCCTGACTGTAAACTCTGTCCCTTCTAGCTTTATGCCTGGCCTCTGCCCAAGGATCTCAAACTACGCGCAGGCTTGTGCACTACTAAGAAGTCAAAATATAGCAAGAACTCAGGGCCATGAGGAACCTTAAAAGTAATCAATAATTTCTATAACATACTGGGAGCCAGTGTTAGGAGGCAAAACTGGTGTGATGTGTTCAATCACGGCTGTCGGTGCGGGTTAAAAGGCCGGCAGCTGAGTTCTGTACAGTTTGTAGTCCATCAATAGACTTTTAGTCAAGGCGAGTCTTGAGAAGTTTGAAATCTGGAAATTACTGAAGCTTTTGCAATGAAACTTCATATCAAGTTAGCAAGTGCTGTATGTACACTATATATGCTAAAGGTAGTGGTGGAATGTAATGTACCCACTTCATGAGGTCAGTCTGCAATGGAGGCCAAATGGCGTTGATAAACACGCTAAAAAGCGAGTATGCGTCTTGATAACACGCCAATAATGGCATACGAATTGGCGTGTCATACATACGCCACTTCATGAGATCAGTCTGATGTACCGTACAAATGTAATGTAAAGTACATTTACACAATTTGAAGTACTTGTAGTTTACTTGAGTATTTCCATTTCGTGCCACTTCTGCTACTTCTCTACTCTGCTACAAATCAGAGGGAAATATTTTACTTTTTACTTTACTACATTTGTACGACAGATATAATTATTTTAGAGATTTACCCACAAAACATAGGCTATGTTTATAAAATAGAATTTTAAAATGTGATGCATTGTTATAGATTTATCTACACAATAGTATATAAAGTAGTTAAATTAGCTCCACTTCGACCAACTACAACTGTAAAATACATGCTTACACAAGAATGCCTCAGTAATATTAATATAATGATATAATAGTACAACACTCACGTCTAATTTTTCTGAATTATGAGTACTTTTACTTTTGATAATTTCAGTAGCCTACATTTTTGTTAGACTTTTACTTAAGTGACATTTTCAATGCAGGACTTGTAATGGAGTATTTTTAGATTTCAGTATTGCTTTACATAAGTTAAAAAGTCTCTGAATACTTCCTCCACTCTAAAGGCAAGCTGCACAAAATCTGTTTGATACAGGTCGCAAGACCAAAAAGGGCCTTCTCCATCCAGGTGTTTGGCTTATCATGGTTGACACATTGTATATGTGAGCACAGACAACACACACATGAGCAGAGAGTTCATTTCACCACATCCAAACAATAGTTCACCAGAGCGCTGCCTGTTACTGCGCTTTTATGCAGTGATTTCGTAAGTATGCACCAGTATATAATAATACTTCAAGCTGAGCAAAATTATTCCAGCACAGACACACTGGCATCGGAGAGGAGACTTCAGGCTGGAAAACTTGGGTTTTCTAATGAAGGCTATAAACTTTCCTGCAGAAGGTAAAACAAAGTGTCCCTTCCAACCCCTGTAATTTTCTCTCTTCCAGACACACACATGCTGATGACACACAAGGCTGGTTTAACACTAAAGACTTAACAATGTGCTATTGAGTAAGCAGCTATAATAACATGCATTTACCAAATGATCTGCCAAATCACTGTTGTCATTTGTAACCCCAGGAACCACACACATGCTGTATCAGTTAACAGACGGTCATCCTTAAGTTAAAACAAAAAAGGTTTAGACTCAAACCTAAAGCATGTGTTTACTCAGCATCGTTTCTGTGATTCATGGCCGTTGTGGGTAGGTGTGAAGTTCACTCACAGCCGAGTCACAGGTTGAGAATAAACCAAATAAATGCTGAAGACTCAGCTAAACATACAAAGATACATTCAGACAGCCGGAGAACCTGTTGATTCTCCTGTGTATATTCACTAAGGTGTACATTAGAGTTTCTATTTACTTATATTACTTTGCATATTATAAGCAAACTAGTACAATTGCAAGTATTTTTTCATCGTGTTGGCCATCATAAGTATATACAATTTCCTTGTGAGTTAGAAACTTGTTGAATAAGTCCTTTATGTGTATTGGTTTCTATAGATTTATATGTATTTGATGTATATACACACATATATATATAACTTCCCTGAGTAAAAGAATAAGTATACAAGTATAAAAGTAAAAGTATACAATACAGTGTAGAAAGTTACAAGTAAAAGTTTTGCATTCAATATTTTACTTAAGTAAAAGTACAACAGTATTGTCAAAATATACTTAAAGTACAAAAAGCAAAAGTACTCATTATGCAGAATAGTTTATTTCAGAATAATGTATATTAGATTATTGAATTTTTAATTATTGATGCATTAATGTGTACATTAATGTGGCAGTTTGTAAAGATGGGACTTATTTTTTACTAGGCTATATACCACTGGGTAGCTGTGAATTTCATGGGATCAATAAAGTCTGATCTTTATCCATAATAACATAAATATTTATTCACTGATTATTTTTGGTATTATTTATCTGAAGCGGCAAAGTATCTAAAGTTATCAAATAAATGCAGTGGACTGAAAAGTATAAAGTAGAAGAAAATGAAAATACTCAAGTACTTAAAGTGTACTTACCACCACTGCTTGTTTGTAACGTTTTGTCTGATCTTGCCCAAATGTCTTAGCTGTAAAGGCAACTTGATGAAAATATATTGGGAGAATCATCTGTGGGCAACTTTTTTTCTGCTGAACAAAGTCAAGAGTTTGCCTGTGGGGCTGTAGGCTACAGAACATAAACACGTCACCTTGCTGTGACTTTGTCATTTTCTGCCTTGAATGAGTAGCTATATGTTTATAAGCTTATAGTTAGAACCAGCAAATCTAATCTTCGCCATGCCCTGTTGTTGGTGGCCGGCAATTCAGACAAAAGCCATCATAAACAAGGTTGGAGTGGTAACCCCCCTCCTCCAAGACGTCCGGACTCAAAGCAGCCTACTGGCGGTGAAACACTCATTACTGACACATTTAATGACAGGCTGTCGGATTCTGCTGACTCCTTCTACTCAGACCGCAGTTAACTAGAAACACATTGGGCCGAAGCCACAGAAAATCCCACATAGCCTACACACACTATCAACAGGCCGAGGCTAGGCAAAGCCATGCAGCATTACTGTAGGATATACTGGAGCCTGTATGCAATGCTCCGTTTCACTTTCAAGTCCATGAAGCTCCATGCACTTTATTTTCAGAACTCCGAATATTTCAAAATAAAGGCTGTCGATGAAATTAAATTCTTGCATCTGTTGTAACACCACGTAGGCTACACAGGAATATAGTTTGACTAGATAGATAGACAATAAAATAAATTATGTGGATTGATATGAGATCAACAATAAATAAGTCAACACAATAAACACAGTAAATGAACAAGATTCTGGGTTTCAAAACGTAATGTTAACAATAAATAGGGTAAACAAATACAAACTAGGTCATACAAACAAAAGAAGTTGAGTGGTTTTAAAGATAAACCCGCAGCTACCAGTTAAAAACTATATCAATGTTATGACTTAGGCTAAATTGCAAAGACATTGGGAGGTAAGAATATGGAGAAGAATATATTTACAATGCAGCAGCGCAGACCTGAGGACTGAATGGCTTTCGGCTTTTGTTCCCGACAGGCATTTCAAACCTGGATCCAATTATGGAACAAAGAAAGTTTCCTCTACTTATATTTTTTTTCCTCTTTTAAAAGCAAGAGAGGTAAATAACTTACTCTGAAGGAGAGTCATGAAGAGCTGCATCTTTTTTTCGCAATGCTGGCAGCGGAGGTAAAAGCTTGTCAGAGGTGGTGTGCACAGAAACCGACATAAGACAAGAAGTGTTGAGGTTGACGGAGCACGGCTCAGCACGGCTCAGCTGTGTGCTGTTGTGTTCCTGCAGTCTGGAGCCGAACACACGCTCCGCCTCCGCCACATGAAACCCAACACTTGGTCAAAGCAGTCTTGACGAAAACATGTTGGAATAGGCGACTATACTAAACGCTGAAAAGTTACTGTAGAAAAAATACCAACGTAGCCTACTAGACATATAGGAAAAATGCAGTAAAGGAACGATCCTCAAAATGTGAATAAAAGGGTAACCCCAGCCACCAGCAGAATTCAAAACATTTTAAATTGACAGGTCTTATAATACACTAATACTAAAGTTACACAACTACCAAACTAAAGTAGGGTTATGATGATTAGTTTACATTTGCTACACAGAGGTTAGAACCCCTATCTTTTGAATTGTATACATACAATGTATACAAACTCTTCAGTTATATGTCAAGATATCAGTGATTTGTATGGTTGTAAAAACTGTAAACCAGTCCTTGGGAACACTTCCACATAAGGAAGGGATTATAAAAGATCCTTTCTCATTTCCCCCTTTTGATCTTAGAAAGATTTGATTCTGCATTTAAGCACTCGAATGAAGTTATTTTACTTTGAGGCCTTGTAAAAGGTTTTATTGTACAAGCTAATTTTATTTAAATATGGTCACACAGTCAACTGTGATTTTGGTTCTCTTATTTCTGTTGTTGCTGTGCTATATAGATTTTACTATGGGATCAAACCAGCCACGACACCAAATCGGGACAGAGCGTAAAAGGGTGGGGGCCAATGGCTCCTTCCCTACTTCATACCCCTCTACTCCTGGTGCCACACCCCCCCCCCTTGGGCTCAACAGAGAAAAAAAAATATTTATTAGATTATGTACACTTTATTAAAAATAATTGTACACACATTGACTTGAGTCCATTTCACTGAAACATGCTTCAGTTAAGCTGCAAAGCACAGAAAGTCGGCTTACTGTTTTAACTGCAGTGTGTAAAGTGTGACGTGTGCAGAGCCGTCCAGTGTGAGGGATGGGACACAAACTTAAATCACTGTCAGAGTTTCTCAGTCCCTTTTGTTTCCATGCTGTTTGATGAAAATCTTAGGTGCATTCCATCCCTCTGGAGCCTTCTTCAGTCCAGCTCGTGTCCAAATCCTCTTCAGATCCTCCTCAAATCGTTTCTGCACAGGACAAAAGATTCTGTTGTAATTGCATATAAGGCTTACAACAATTCTACACAAAATAAAAAAAGCTTTCAAGTTTAGTCATATGATAAAATACGTTTAGTAACACAATTAAAGTTAGAGACTACCATTAGTGTTCATTTTAATATCAAATGATCACACATCATACTGATATTTGCTGAAAACGACAATTTGTAAAAAAAAACCCCATCTGTTTAGTCAGTATGAAAGGATCCCATTTTATCTCCGAAAAGAGGAAACTAACCTGCTTCTTCTTCCCCCTGCCCTCCAGCACTCTCCTCCTCAAGAATTTTGTCCTTTTTAGCAGCTTCCTGTATTTATGCCGGTTCATCTTCCTCCGCCGGATCTCCAAAACATTCTTACAACTAAGGGGTGTTGCTGAACCCTCCCCATCCTCCAAAACAGGGACAGAGATTGGAGGCAGCAGCTTCTCTTCCAGCAGCCCTGCGTCCTCCTGCGGCTGAGCGGCCTCCAGCAGGGGAGGGAGGGAGTAGCGCAGGGAGAGCCAGCTCTCCAGGGGACTCACTGACAACTTACGCGGCACAAGAGCCTCATCCAGTTCGGGCTCAAGCTGTACCCATCGAGGAGGAGATGTGTTGTTTGCTGCTGTTGAGTAGTTTCTCAGTTTTTGTCGTAGCGAAGAGCAGTAAGCAGGAAGAACCGGCTGTACACATCCATTCAAAATCTCTCCATGGGCTTGAAGTGCAGCTGGTCATTAAGGAAACATAAATGATGTCATCTTGAGTAACATTACTTAAACTGGAAATATATTTTTGAGAAGAATGAAATGGATGGATAGATATTAGTTTATACTTACACGTTGCTCTACGTAATAGACGGGGGACAACCTTTGAAGTAAACATTGCTAATCATCCAAGCAAAGTCATCAGAAATGAGTTGACTGGTCACTGGTCCTGTGGGCATGAGCAAAGTACTGTGTGTTGGTCTTCCATGGAGATTTCAAACAAGTGATGAAACAATTAGTGGATTAATCAATGCATTGACAGACAGAAAATTATTGGGCTAGCGTTACAATTTTGGCAATGGGCTATACGTTTGACTCAATTATCAAAGACAAATGCAAAATAAACTGTCACAGGAATCTTTTACTATAAAACTACAATAATGAAAATGACTGTCAACATGTCCAACCCTATGGATAAGATTAAAATTATATTACTTTATTCATATTTTATTTGTTCATATTTTAGCCGTATTTTAGTATTATATTCAGATTGGCTTATACTTGGGTTTTTTTCTTTTAGTTATTTAATGAGTATTGTTGCATGTGCCTGAGGCCTTAGATTTTATTTTGGTTGTGCACATGACCAATAAAGAACCATAAACCTAGCATTCGATTAAGGCTAGGAGAATCATTAAAGATCCAAACCAGCCGGGTAACAGCCTTTTCTCTAGGGCTGGGCGATATGGACAAAATCAAATATCACAATATTTTTGACCAAATACCTCGATATCGATACCGCAACGATATTGTTGTGTTGACTATTGGTGCGTTAACAAAACATTTACACAATGAGATTTTTGATAAATAATCATCAGTAATGTGGATATAATGACTAAGTGAGTAAAAGGCAAATAATAGAACTGTTCTGTAATGCAGCCTTTAAAACCAGGAAAACACAACACTAATGCCATATTACGATATCCAAAATCTAAGACGATATCTAGTCTCATATCAATTTATCGATATAATATTGATATATTGCCCAGCTCTACTTTTCTCCCTGTTGAGGTCGGGTGGTACCGGATACACCAGCCAGCACTGAGAGGCTGAGCGTCTTCTACACTCAGGCCACTAGGATCCAAACAACGCCACTGCCTGAGACGGATTCTATGATACATCATGCACAAGTTGAAGGAGCTGATGCGATTACATTTTACAACCTCGTACGATTTCATGTGACAAATACAATTGATTGATTGATTGGTTGGTTGGTTGGTTGGTTGACTTAGTGACCGACGGTAACTAACGTCCTTGACCACATTTTAAAAATTACAAAATGCACTGACGTTATTGAGCGATTGCAATAGATTAAATATTGACATTAAACTTATTTTCTAACGTTGTGCCCCTCTTTAGGATGTTGCTAAAGCTATCTAGCAATGTAGCTCTGCTTTGGACCTTAATGCCGCTACATTATCACTAAAAGATTACAGCTAAGAACGTTACGGCCATCAACTATCTAAAAAACATGAATAAACTTATTTAACGTATTTTATGAACAGTGTTACGTTACCTTATAGTCCTTTGACCGGGGTTTTTGTCTTCAATGTGACTCTAGAATCCAACTTCCGGCTTGAGTAACAAAAATTTAACGCGCTTCCTGTTTCTCATAGAAGACAAGGGTTCCGCTGGAGTAGCAATTTAAAATCTCTGAGAGTTTTAGAACCAAATTGTCTCTAAATAATAATAATAATAATAATAATAATAATAATAATAATAATAATAATAATAATAATAATAATAATAATACATTATTAAGAAGAAAAATAAATGTACATAAAAAAGTTGTGTTTTTGCCCTGATGCTCATAGCTTGTTGGAAGTTTACTTGTAATTACTAGTATTCTGCAATTATGAAATAAAATACATAAATCTACCCTAATTAAAGACAAATTGAATTTGTGACTTGACTTGTGGTTGAATTTAATCAGTGGTGTAGTCCAGGGTATACGCTGGTATACGGCGTATACCTACTTATTTTTCAGTCAGCATTGCGTATACCCACTTCTAAATCCCCCCTGATGCGCACCATTCAGTAATATCTGTGAGCCAGATTGCCCATTTTTTCCTCAAGGATAGTGAAGCCATGACCCACCCTCCTCTGCCTCTAATTGGCTGGTACTCGCTGCTTTCACTGATTAGATTGG
This sequence comes from Sander lucioperca, assembly GCF_008315115.2. Taxonomy (NCBI): domain Eukaryota; kingdom Metazoa; phylum Chordata; class Actinopteri; order Perciformes; family Percidae; genus Sander; species Sander lucioperca. The sequence continues at coordinate 31,248,561 of NC_050184.1, forward strand.
TTAACTTTAGGCATGAGGACTGATGAGCCAATCAGAGGCAGAGTAGGGCGGGTCATGCCGAGGAAAATATCGCTAATACCTCAGGTGCCAGTGAAAAAAACAAACAAAAAAAACCCTCAGGTGCCGGTGCCACTTGACTACGATAACGGCAGCAGACCAAACAACAGCTGAAGAAATAACACAAGCGGCGGTGTGCCACCCCAGTTGATGGAAGACATAATTCTGAGGTAAGTTTTAAGGTGGTTTCCAAATCAATCATTATTTTAAACTACTGGCAAATTGCCAGTGGCAGTATGACTGCACATTTAGAGGAGAAGAGATAACACCATGTTTGCCTCATGATAAATACATTTTACATTCATCCAGGCTGCTTGTGTGACCAGTAGTAACTACAAACTGCTCCTAATCAAGTCATGATCATTTTATAATAGTGAGCAAGTAGAAATGACAGATTTTTGGGTAAACTAAATCATAGTCTTACATATCACTGTTTCTAAAACAGGGCTTTTATCTGGACTACTTTAGAAAAAAAAAAAAAAAAAAAAAAAAAGGTGAAAACTGAGAGTATACCCACTTCTCCAGGGACCACTACACCACTGAATTTAATCATTTATAATATTGTGTGGCCCTGTGCTTAGCAACATACAGTAGGTAGGTATAGAGGTATGAATGACTCCACTGGAGGGCACTAACAATCTACGTCGCAATGGTAGGTGCAGATGAACCATTAACTTCTCAGTTTAACAGCTCAGTGATGATGAATAACATACTGAATAGGATACATAATTGAGAGATAACCCTTGAGAGAACATGAACTGTGTAAAATGGGAATGCAACTACATGTTTTAGCCAAATAAATACAAAAACAGGTAAACATGAATGGGATAATTTGCACCTGAGTTGCTCTCTTTTGTGACTTACTGTATGCTTATCATTTATTAGCTTTGTCAATTTTTATATTTCTATCATCTTTTTAAGCTGACTGTGGTGACTGAGCAACACATAATTGTGTAGCTATTAAGCTGTATGGAGCTGTCTGTTATCTTTAATCATAATGCACAAAATGGACCAGTAGAAAGGAATAAGTCATCAGTATTTATCTAAGCAAAAATTTGAATGTAAAAAATGTAAACCTGCAGCCCAGAGGAAATAAATGACATAGGAAATGTATTTTTGGCAAGGTGTTCCTCCTAAAGGAAGAGGAATGACACACTAGATGAGTAAAGGGGGATGTGGAGTGTAAACAGTTTTATGCAAAATAGAAAATAGCATTAGCATGAAAAACAGAAAAGCCCAGTAGTATTCAGGACAGAGTAGAAAATAGTTTTTGCTTTGTCATTTGTCTTGTCCCATTGTGTTATTGCATATTTCTCAACCCATTTATGGAGTGCTATAAACATACAACAATCGTCCCATATTGTTTTGTGAGCAGATACATTTGGAAAGCCCATTTCAGTCATTATTCAGTTTTATTTCCTTTTGACTCTTTAAAACCGAATGTTTCTTTCTTCCGTGTGGTGCAGTTGTATAAGAAGGAAAGCCTCCACTTTTAGATTGAACTAGTTTTACATACTTGTGGGCAGCCACATGAAATCATTTATTCATGGGGCTTTCTCTAGCTTTCATTAAGACGGTGGGAAGTGGAACATCTACAGTTTGTAGGCATTTCAAAGCAGGGATTTTGTGGCATTTTGTGGCATTTGGAATATTGTATTTGTGTACAAATATACAAACACAGAATACTGACAAAAGTAAGTTAAAATGAGAGAATGAGTTTCCATTGAGTAACATGATGCAGGGCAATAAAGTGAACTGTACAACAGACTGTAAAGTTCTCAGGGCATTTATTTACAATAAAAATAACAACAACAAAACATCCATTTCATTGTAAATCCTGCTGGCTGTTAACTATTTGCTTCACTATATGTACTTACACTATCAGTTTGTGATGATAAGGCAACTGAAATGATCAGCAGGATGTACTGTGAGATTTCCCTTTTACAGTATAGTCTGAATAGCTTTTAAAATATGTCTCTCCTACAAAACTCTCTTAAAATAATATTTAAAAGTAAAAGTACAAGAAATAAAACAATAAATTGTCAACTAGGCAGTAATTTTAAGGTATTGGTCAATCCCATTTTAAATCAATGGCCTATACATTATACACTGTCCTCCAACTTAATAGGTATTTACAAAATCAGTAGTTGTATTTAGAGTTATTTTCTCACATTAAAAGCAAATAAATATTCACTGTTTTATTACAATTGCATTGCAAATAGACTGCTCTGAGAGATATGTGGCCCTTGAAATAGACCGAGCTTTACAGATGACAACATTATAATTTACTCCAAAGCAACACGTACAGTATAAGCATATGGCAGGATGCTGAATGTAGTCACCATAGAGGCACAGTATAACAGATGTATGCCACTTCAACAGGAACCAAATCAATAAATAAAGACATATATTACAGAGAAAAAATGGTGAACATAATGAAGAGACTGGTCTCTTCGCCAACAAACAAGACGGACAAAGCAGATAGATCAGTCATTTATGGAAATATCCATTCATTAGCTATATTACCTATACAGACAGTGCTGAAATAGAACTGCATTGCAACACCATTTTTAAAGAAACTGGTGGAAAAATGAAAAATTCTGAATATATATATTAGTTTTACAGTTAATCTCATAGTGCAATCCCATTATTGGCTGCAGAATACGCGAGTCAAACAAGTGAGGTAAAATAAATCTGAGTGACAAAGAAATTGCATGTTTAAGTTATAAGGCCATGTTATCGATGATGCATTGCTCTCCTCACTGTGAGCTGTGGTGTCAAGTTTGAAATCTAATCTTGTGGAGATTTGGGTCGTAAAGGAAAGAGTACAATTGTTTTGCTGCAGCTATACAGTCCTATTTTTCCTATTTTACCCAGAAAATAATCACAGTTAACAGCATGCAAAAGAACAATTCTATATCCCATTAGATGTTCTGTTAGAATATACCCAACTTTGATGTGGAATATTGTATATTATGTATACATTAGAGATCTTTATTGAGCCAAAAACTTTGTTGATTTGGTGAAACCATCCAGGCAATTATCTTCTCTATGTTTCAGCGAAAGTCCTTCTCAGAATCTCTACAAACAGCTCAATGGCACTGTCTTTACCCTGTATGGCCAGCAAACCTGGGCTTCAACAAGACAAACTAAACCACAGTGATATCTTTTACAAATAAAACCGTGGAATTTGTAGATAGAAAATGTGCGCTTTAGAAACAAAAGGTGTGGGAAAGAAAAACCTACAACTACATGTAGGCAACAGAACAGGCAAAGAAAAGAGTGGAAGGAAACAACACTGTGCAAAAGCTGGACCCTTTTGTGCGTCATCCTCCCCGGTGTCCTCCAGGTTTCTGGACTTCTGGGCACTCTGGCCCTCACTCTGCAGCAGACTGGCCAGGCTCCACCTGCTTTTTCTAGTCTTCCTCATCTTCCTCATCTTCGTCCTCCTCATCATTGGTCATGGCGAGTGCCTGAACTTGTCTCACCTCCCAGTGGGATTGTGACTTATGGGAATACTTTGGAAATAAAAGAGATATCTGGTCAAAACTTTATTCTTGTCATTATTCATATTATTGTCTAAAATAGTTATTTGCCAAACCTCTATAAGTTCTTGATTTGATTTATTTCTCAGTCAGTAGTCTTATGATTAAAACAGTAACACAGAAAACACCTGAATATACTGTACATACAGTCTAAAGTACACAAGGATCATCGATGTATATACAGTAGATCTGGTTCATCTGTCCATAGTTTAAATCCATGGGTTGAGACTATGGGACTATGAGAGGGTACTGAGGAAAGTCTAACCTGAAGATGGAGATCCAGGATACAACCAGATGGGTGGAGTTAACAGTTCTACACACAAAGACGCACAAACAGCAACACAACAAAAACAAAGAACAAGCACGAAACATCAGCAACAGCACACAAAAAGCAATAAAAAAAAAAATCAATAGAATAAACTCATGCAGAGCAACAAAGGTGATTTAAAGGTAACTGGTTTTGGGGCGACTTCCAGCTCACTGGATACGTGCGCCCCATGTAGGCTCAGTCCTTGGCAGCGGCCCGGAGTTCGAATACGACCCGAGGCCTTTTTGCTGCATGTCATACCCTCTCTCTACCTCATTTCCTGTCTCTCTTCAGCTGCTCTAATAAAGGAAAAAGCCCTAAAAATATCTTTTAAACAAAAACAAAAAAAGGTAGCTGGTTTGTAATCTAGATTTTAGTTAAGTCCAGGGTGGGGTTGACTCACTGATGAGGACTGATGGTCGTGTGGTCGTTCCAGTTTGATACGGACATCCGTCCCCTTCCCTCGTTCAGGTTTTCCAGGCCCTGAAGGAGAAGTCAACAGTGTATTAAACCAGTCCTGTATGTCCATCACAGTTATCCTTGAATATTAAGAGATGGAAGAGAATTGTGTATATTGTGTTTTGAAACATAAGTTTTAAAAACGAGATAGAGCAACTACATCATTTGTTGCTTTGTATTGAAAAATTCAAGCTTTTTTACCCATTGATGGGTTAAGATGAAAAATTGTATTCGCTATAGAATATTTTGAAAAGATGGTTGTAATATTACATGGTTTAAATTTATGGTCATTCATATTTATCTTATAAAAATATTTAGCAATGTTTGTTTTTTCAAAGATGATGATAGTGTAGTCTTGTATACTTATTTCTTCTTTAAGATGATTTTTTTTGGCATTTTAGGCCTTTATTTGTGACAGCTTAGACATGAAAGGGGAGAGGGGGAATGACATGCAGCAAAGGGCCGCAGGTCGGAACCGAACCCAGGCCGCTGCATCGAGGACTGAGCCTCTGTATGTGGCTCTACCAGGTGAGCTACTCAGGCACCCCGTTGTTTTGTATACTTGGTATATAGGTGACGTGAAACACCACCCAGATGAAGGCAAGTTTAACAGTGTTTTAAGCCCCCAACGTCTCCTTCCAGGCTGCGCTGCCTGGAAATCACTAGGATTAGGCAATGGTTATGGTTATGGTTAGGGTTAGGTGCCTTGAAGTCAACGGTCGCAGCGCTGCCTGGAAGGAGACGTTGGGGGCTTAAAACACCAACGAGCATTTCATTTTCATTTTCATTTTCATTTTTTGTTTATTATACAGGAAAAATTTAAAAGTAACATTAAGTTAGAATATAAACGGGCCTGACTCAGTTTAAAAACTGGTTTGTACATTAGCATGGGCGAGACAGATGCAAACACATAAAACAACAATACATGAACAATCAATGTGTGCAAGTGTAACTGTTGAGAAGGAACAGTTTGTATGCCTTTTTGAAATATGTGATGGATGGTAGTGTTCTGATGTGATGAGGAATGTCATTCCAAATTTTGGTGTATGTATGAAAAAAGGTAGTATAGTTGTTTTTGTATGGGGGGACTGGAATGAATGCCTGTGAAACTGACCTAGTAATGCGTACTGGTCTCATATTGTGTGTCAGGAGAAGTGCAGCAAGTGTTGGCAAAGTGCTATTTTGAATCTGAAAGTAAAATGCAATAGCATGGCTGCTTATGTAGTTCTGGTAAGTCAGAGCATTTGAGCGTGTGAGTGCAATGCAATGGTGAGACCACTTTGGGAGATTACTGTCGATCTTGAGAGCACGATTGTATAGTCGTGCTATTGGTTTAGTAATTTCCTTTGTGGTAAGAGACCAGATTGGAAGACAGTAGGACATTGTTGAAAACACAATTGCATGTAGGTAGGTTTCAGAAACAGAAAAGGAAAGATATAATCTAATCTTGTTATACACATAAAGTTTCTGATTTAGCTTTTTTAGCAACATGTTTAGTGGGGTGTACAAAGCATAGAGCTATGGAGAAGAGTTGTGGGGCATGTCTTAATTTGAATGCACTTGCTGTGTGTGTATTCTCAAACAAAGAAATTGAAGCCAGTCATATATTCAATTTCCTAATCACAACCATAAATCTAGAATGAGCTAAAACATGTAATCATGTTGGTAGAACAACAGGTTCTGTTAAATTCTATCACTGTGTTTTTCTATGGTGCCAAGAAAAATGTCCATCTCTGTACATTATTGCCATCTGCAGTATTACTGCCTCTCTGAAAGCCTTCCTAATATCCTGTTCATACTTCCCTTTCCTGAGCCACATTAACCAGCTCTGGCTGGGGGATCCTAAGGCGTTCCCAGGCCAGGGTGGAGATATAATCCCTCCACCTAGTCCTGGGTCTTCCCCGAGGCCTCCTCCCAACTGGCCCCTCGCCTGAGACCACTTTGCCATGGCAGACCCTACCAGGAGCCCCAGGCTCCAGGCAACACAGCCCTCAGGTTCATAGGGACACACAAACCCCTCCACCACGATAAGGTGATGGTTCTCAGAGAGGCTAGCAAGCAAGTAAGCCAAGTTTATTCATATAGCACCTTTCACAGACACCAGTCACAAAGTGTCACAAATTAAAGGTGCTGTAGGTAGGATTGCAAAGATCCAGGACTTAGCCAAAAAATTTGAACATCAACAACTTCTCAGTCCCTCCCCCCTTTTTGCTAAAGCCCAAAACTGTCTCCTAAGCCCCTCCCCCACAAGGGAGAATGAATGCGTGTGCATGAGCAGTGATTGACACGCAGTTAGACACCCCCCCTGGCCCTGATTGGTGCATCTGAACAGGGAGCTGTGGATTTTTGCAAATCGCACCACAGGCTGTAGGTGGTGCCAGAGGAGCCGGATTTTTTTTTTTTAAATTACCTGCTTCATGTAATTCTACTCGAACATAGGGTATAAACAAATATGACAGAAAGTTAGTTTTATAAGTCTTACCTACTGCACCTTTAATTGGCAAGTAGCCATTTTCTGCATTGAGGACTTTTACTGTAATACTTTAACTACATTTTCCAAATTACACTTACATACTTTTACTAAGATTATCAGTGCAGAACCTTTACTTATAGCAGAGTATTTTTTACAGTGTGATGTTAGTACTTTTACTTAAGTAAATGATGTAAATACTTCCTCCACCACTGTGCATTTGTTAATTATGTGTTCCCTACCCCTATTTGGGAGTATTTATTAGAGATGTTCCGATACCGATACCAGTATCGGTATCTCCTCCGATACTGCCTAATACGCGGTATCGGGAAGTACTGGAGTTTATGCACCGATCCGATACCACATAATACAGCCCTAAAGAAAATCTACGTTAAAGTAGTTTATTTATGTTCTTTTTCCATTATAACTGACTGTCAAACTGGATAATAAAAGAAAGTTTTGAGGCATTCATTGTTTGTGTTTGTTCATGTTTCACAAAGAGTTTAACCTGAGCCAGACCGACAACAAAGATAGAAATAATATCACATCCATACAGGGATAGTAGTATACACTTGTTAAAACATAATAAAATATATGACACAGTGGTATCAGATCAGTACTCAGTATCAGCCGATATGCAAGTTCAGGTATCGGAATCGGTATCGGGAAGCAAAAAATGGTATTGGACCATCTCTAGTATTTATATAAGTAAACAAATAAATCAACAAATATACAAATGAGCAAACTAGTAGTTACATAGCCATTATACGTTTTACAAACCTCTTAAGACTCTTATCATTTTTAAGTGTTGAATGATTTTTCACCTGCTTCTCCAAGCCTCCCAGCTGTCTCACCTGGGGTGCTACCATGACTGCTGGTACAGGTGCTGCTGATGTTGTCCTCTAGCCAGGTGTTGTAGGTGAAGGAGTCTCGCTTGTGTGGCGTCCCGGCAGACGACAGACTCTCCTGGAGAGAGTGCAGAGGAGAGACGCAGCAAAACATACATGTATATTAGACTTAAAGACAAGCCAATTACCTATATGCACTTGTATTGTTTCTTACATGCTAAATATAGAATAGAATAGTCTGTATTGTCATTGTACATGTACAACAAAATTGAATTCAGTCCTTTCGGTACAAAACATTAGCAAAAGTGCAAAGCAGATGAATAAATAAATACAAAAGAGGCTCTTTTTTTTTAAAGAAAGTAAAAACACGAAACACAGGCATACCACACAAACAAGACATTCACTGCATGATTCATCCTTTAAGTGCAGTTATGGCTTTTTGTTAAAAACTGTTTCTGAGTGCGTGTTTGTTCTTGTTTTAACTGTCCTGAAACAGCAGTTCAAACAGAAAGTGTCCAGGGTGACATGGGTGTTTTTAGTATGCTCTGGGCACTCACCATGCCTGTGTCATAGTCCTCTGTGGCCTCTGTCTCGTTCTCCTCCACCACACTGGCGAAGCTACTAGCGTTGGAGGAGGAGCGGGAGAGGTCATGACCCTCGGGGATGGATGGGGCCCTGCCACCGAGATAAGAACTACACCCTGGGTTATCACTCTCCAGGACAGCCAAACCTGATTTTATCTTATGTATAGGACACAGTCATTCAACATGTTGCCACAGCCAAGGATTGCCCAGCGGTTACACAAACACAGGTATGGCGACACAAGGTATGAATCAAGATCAATATATCCATGTGATTGAGTTATTATTTTATTATACACACCTGTTCTTGGTGGTTGTAAGAGCCTCGGGGGAGCTCTGATTGGACGAGTTGTCAGATTTGGGGTCTTGAGAGACGTGACCGCTGTCAGGGGTCTTCTGGGTATTTGGGGAGCTTTCTTGACTGCAACAAGAGACGTGGTACAAAATATCAGGAAAAGCAAATAGGGTGTAACATAGAAAAAATCTAGAAATGCACATGCACTGATAAGAAGTAAATAGTAAATTATGAACGTTAGTTAGTAGGGGTGGGACAAAATATCGATACGGCAATATGTCATCCTTCTTCGTGCGATAAGAGAATCAATACACTTGCGCGATATTTTAATGAATAAAATAAGGCTCTGTAAAGTAGATTTCTCTGCTCCCAGCGTTGCTACTTCATGGCACACCGAGGTGGCGCTCAACACATGAAAAATGGGAAATTTGACCATAAGCTAACTAGCCGAAGAGGAAGAGGTTTTCAACGGGATGGCGGACAGCAGTTTGAGGTAAATTACAGATGCCCCAGCCACGTTTGAGTCCAAAGTCCGGACCCATAGTTACTCTATAGTTCTGTAATTTTTTAATTTACAGACTGAAAAAACTTGTCTCTAACAGATTGCTTGCAGTGAATAAAGAGAGAAAACCAGCACTTGACCTTTTCATGGGCATTTTGTATTCATAGCTAGACCGATATCATGATGTATCATTATCGGATTGAATAGCAAAATTGCTGTTTTGTGATATGGGTATCGTGGGCCATGTAGTGTATCATATCAGGAGGTACCCTGTGATTCCCACCCCTATTACTTAGCGATTACAAGGCTTTAGATGAAAAAGATACATGGTACACATTATAAATAAATACAGCAACAATGTGCCAGACTCTTTTCTCACCTCTTCTCATGGACTTCTTGGATGTTTTCAATACCGATGGCACTGCTTCGCCTGGAGCTGAAAGGACCAGACTTTTTCCTGGTTGGGCTTTTCCCTGGGACAATCAAAGACTGCCAGGGAGAGAGGAAAGACAGTCAGAGTCAAAATACTTCTAATATCAAAAATATATTTGAGTAATATTAAGTTTATCTCAAAAGCTTCTCAATGTATTTATGTATAACTGAATAGAGTTATTTTGTCTTAACCATTTAAATTGCATTGCTTCCTTCGAGTTGTTACTATGACAAAAAAAATGAAAATTCAAATGTGCACTTATCGGCTTAATGTCAAACCCCGGTGCCAGTCTTTCAGCCAGTGCAGGGCACACTAAGGCAGGAGATGAAAGATGGATTTAAGGGCTCCATGGCTTACCACTAAATATGCTTTCTCAGCGACGGCTTTGTTCATTCAATCTCCCTTTAAAGCTCTCAAAATAAGAACTTGAAAAGCCTTTTAACTTAATGTGGCTTCAAAGAGCAGGAGGAGCTTTTTATATATATATATATATATATATATATATATATATATATATATATATATATATATATAATAATTTGTCTGTAAGGGGGCATTAAATCATTAATATTCATAATTTTGAAACAAATAGAGAATTAAAGCATACTGGAATTAAAACACAGAAGAGTAAAAGGCAACAGAAGGCAAACACATACTTCAGTAAAGCAGATAGGACAGTGAGAATAAAAGAAAATCAATATGAGTCAGTAGGGAGCCTTCAAATATGACTTTTACTGTCTATTTGCTACTTATCTCTTCTGATTTCTAGATGGTATACCTATGCAAAATCCCAAATATTGGAAAGGACAAATAAATTAATTAATGAGAGAATGTGGAGGAGAATATCTGTATCTGCTTTTGTTTTTATCACAGATTGAGATAATGCTCTTTATACAATGCTTCTTGTCTGTAACACACAGTGCATACTATTGTAAATACAGAGTGCTGAAATGTATAGAGAAAAGTGCTTGATGCAGTGGAGCCATGCAGACAAAAAAAAGGAGCAAAGAGGAGAAACGAGTAGTTAGAGAGTAGTTAGAATTAGACATGAACCTCTTCTACTGTTCCTATCCCTATGGCACTGCCTCGACGTCCATATTTACTGGGACTTTTGCCTGGGACAAGCAATGACTGAGACACACAGGAAGAGGAGACACAGAGAAAGAGAAAGAAAGAGAGAGAGACAGACAGAAAGAGAGTGAGAGAGGGAGAGGAAGAGGGAGAGAGAGATGACAAAGGGGGGGGGGGAGAGAAAACATGAAATATACACAAATATGAGATTCCATGCAATCATAAACAAAATACAAAGCACGTGTTAACTGGAGAATACGAAAAGGGACATTTTGGCTCCATGGGTGCAGCACAGACAGCTGAATGGGATAGAGAAGTGATGAGTCAGTTATGTGAGCCATATGCCTGCAAGAAAGAGGATGAAGAGGAGACAAAAACAGCAGAGGGCCTACAGCATGTTATACATTAGGTTTCACATCAAGGCAGGGTTACTGGCAAAAAGCAAGCTTGAGTTACATTCATTAATATAGCATGTCGGTCAATAATAATGGTTAGTTATTTTTGAAGGTGATCTTAAATGTGAAGTAGAACTACAGTATTAATGTGGGTGTTTCATAATGATTTTTACTTCCATATAAATCAGAACATTTCCATTAAAAAATACCTTCCTACAGCCCCCCAAAATATACAGTGTACAGTATATCAGACAAGCAATCATATGCACAGCTGTTAAGTAAATACCTTGTAACTACAATTAAGTGTGTGTTTTACTTTTGACTGAAGGATGAAAAGCTTCTCTATGAGTTGAAAAAGGATTTTGTAACACTCAACTTTTTACAGTGTTTACAGAACTAATTATATAAACTAAAAAAAACAATGCAAAAAAGATGCCATCTGGAGAGACAAGGTTTTGATGACAGAAATAGTGATTTTCTCCTAATCACAATTTAAAAAAAATGTCCAAACGCACACACACACACACGCACACGCACGCACGCACACACACGCACGCACGCACGCACACACACACACACACACACACACACACACACACACACACACACACACACACACACACACACACACACACACACACACTAGTGCATGGCACTATCTTTGTGGGGACCCCTCATTGACATAATGCATTCCCTAGCCCCTTACCCTAACCTTAACCATCACAACTAAATGCCTAACCTTAACCCTTACCCTAACCATAAACAAATTCTATCCCTAATCCTACAACCAAGTCTTACCTCTCAAACAGCCCTTTAAACTTGTGGGGTCCAGCATTTTGGCCCCACAAAGCTGTCCGGACCCCACAAGTATACTGTATTCCCGGTTTTTGGACCCCACGAATATAGTTGAACAAGAACACACACACCAACACACACACACACACACACACACACACTCACACACACACACACACACATACACACACACACACACACACACACACACACACACACACACACACACAAACACACACACACACACACACACACACACACACACACACACACACACACACACACACACACACACACACACACAGGACTCAACCCACAGTCATTAGAATTCAAGTGAGAACAAGGACAATGCAGACACATGGGGATTTAAATAATGAGAAAGATAAAAACAGTAAGTATTAGAAGCAGTTTTAACCCTGGGGAGAAGTTCACCTTGTGTCCTAGAAGCATTCAAGTATATGATTGTCCAGTTACTTCATCTTGTGGTGGCAGGCAATGTGCAACCATTGCAATATGAGAGCAGAGATTAAGACCCAGGCATAAATGCTCCACGTGAGCATTTCTCTGTGAGAAGTGAGTGCAGCAGACCAGTGAGGGAGAAGGGGGCATGAACTCGAGTAGAACTGCTTAGGGGGAGGCAGAGGGAGCGAGACTGGCCTCACTCAAGACCAGGAGGACTGGGGCTGTACTTACTATCCCTGGGTATTTGGGGCTCTCTGCGGGCTCGTGGTTAAAGCTGCTGTTGAAGCTAGTGGAGAATGTGTGCGGCTTCTTGAAAGTAAGACCCGTGGCATCCATAGACTGGCTCCTGCTGCGGATCACCCGCTACAGAGAAAGACGAGGAGGAGGAGAGACATTCAGATGACGCTGACCCCTGTGACCACTCAGCATCTCTGTACGGCGTTACAGGCCGAGAGGAGCCTCGGGGCTGTCCCTGACCACTGACCATTACAGGCAGAGAGCGCTGGCCTGATGCTAATCCTGACAGACAAGGAAGCGACGGAGAACACTGCTAAGCTTTAATGCCCAGAGGGGGGATTCCGATGAGTCATTATGTTAGATAGGTGGTAAGAGAAGAGAGCGGAAGTAAAAGGACCAAGTGGCTGACAGATGTCTGATCACACTGAGTTTAAACACAGCCAGGAGAGGTTAAAGCCCAGTGCACCTCTTTGCAGGCATGGAACAGACAGAGTGAAGAGGCGAAGGCATCGGATGGTGAAAGAAATCTATCCATTCACTTTGATATTATGACATACAAAGATGACAGAACCAAGTAAATAATGGACTAGTGACTCAACACTGGCACATGCGGAGAGCACAGCAGCACAAAACAGCATGGAGGCAGGAGGAAGAAAAGCTAGGAAGCCAAGAGTGGTGTGTTCCAGCAGGACAGAGCAGCAGAGCTTCTCTTCATTTAAATTAATAAAGATTGATAGAGAGGGAGAATGATAAACCCTTGACCCAGAGCTTGCATAAAGATAAGAACAATCCTAAGAGACTGCCAGAGAGAAGACACCCTTTTTTTTTTACATCCACAGAAGAAACATCTGGTACAAAAACTGGTTACTGTAACTACTGTAGATGCCGATTTTACTGTACTGATACTGTTCCTGTGCGGTAATAATGATCTTATAGTGACACTTAAAGGTATAGGTCGACATTTTGGGTAATGCACTTGTTTGCTTTCTTGCCAAGAATTGATCAAAATCAGGAGGGGAGAGCTAGCCTAGATGTGTGAAAATAACAAAGATCCAGGTACCGGCACCTCTAATGCTCGCTAAGTAACACATCATTTCTAATTTGATTTAATCCATACAAAAGCCAAAGTGTAAAAAGGACAATTTGTGGTTTGACGGGGAGTAATATGGTTTCTTCTGTCCAAAGATGTAGTCCAGCTGAGCTACACCAACTGTTTACCCCCGTTTCCAGTCTATACGCTAAGCTAAGCTAACCGCATTATATTTAGCAGACACACAGGTGGTATCAATCTTATCATCTAGCCAATAATTGTAATTCCCAAAATGTCTACTTCTAAACTACTTCTTTAATGGAGATAAATCTAAGCTTGGCCTCAAATTGCCATCAAAGTTATCAACTGTGTTTCTATCTTAGGGCTGGCATAACTAAAATGTAGATTTGAAAGAATTATAAAGGACGTTGTTCATGCAAACATGTTGTTTTTTTGAAGCAGAGAGTTGCAGAAAGTGAAGCTGTCAGTTTGACCCCCCAGCCTCTGCTGCTGCCTCTCCAGTTACCTTGAAGGACTCAAAGAAGCCCCCTCCTCCTGCACTGCCATTTTCCAGTTTGTCGTCGTCTCCTCCGACACCCATCATGGCCTGACTGTTCACATGGAGCTCCTCATAAAGGGTCTCTAACAAGGCCGACCTCGTTCGTTCCTTACACACACACACACACACACACACACACACACACACACACACACACACACAAAGAGGAAAATTAAACGGATATTTTCAAAATGCCAGAAATGTTTTAATTGTTCTTAAACAACTTACCTCTAATTTGGAAAATTTCTCGGCTTTGCAGCAGGCATACTCTGCATTGATGAGCTTCATAAAAAGGAATTCATGAAATTCAGGGCTCTGGAAAAGGAGATGAGGTAAGAGACAAGACATAATTTTGGAAAATACAATGATGACCAAGAGAGGGAAAGTGCACTGGCTTGGGGATGCAAAAGTTCAGGTATAAAAGATGTTCTTTCTCTTACTTTTTTAAAGACAGCAGGGTTTGGGAGTGCCGGGCCAAAGAAAGGTACATCATCCCGTGCTGTCACTGACACCTACGAATTAACAGTAAGATCAAGTTTAATCAAGTATCTATCACAAAGAAGCAAAGTCAGCCCACAGTGAGGGAAAAAAGTCACCTTGTAGAGAACATTGTCAGAGCAGGGGTTGACTACTTGGACCACAATGTAGGCATGGAGAAAGTTGGAGGCGATCATGTCTGGTACAAAGGGAGTGTTTTCCTCTTGGAATAAGATGGCCACAATGTCGTTTCCTATGTGCCTCTTTCTCTGCAACTGCAACACACCAGACACATAGCAACTTGTGACAAATTAACTTAGAGTTAAATATGCAAGAAAGTTGGATGAAAGAATGCTGATGCCAAGCACTGGATGATATGTATGAATACTATTTGTTATCTGCTGGTTTCAGAAAGCCACAATTATGAGGACACATTTAATGGTCCCTGGAATTGAATTTGGAAAACAATAAGTAAGAAACCCTTTCGTTGACGTTCCTACTAATTGTTGATAAAGCCAAGTCTAATTCAAAGAATACTTTTTTTTTATATATATTTTTTTAAGATCATTTTTTGTGCATTTTGAGGCCTTTACTTCCACAGGACAGATGAAGACATGAACGGGGAGAGAGAGGGGGAATGACATGCAGCAAAGAGACGCAGGTCAGAGTTGAATCCACGGCTGCTGCATCGAGGAGTAAACCTCGACATTCAGTATGTGCGCCTGTTCTACCAACTGAGCTAACCCGGCCACAAAAATAATACTTTTTTAACACCAATGACAACACAAAGCCAAATCCATCATATGGCCAAATGAACACAGCTAATAAATTGTGTGAAACTACTGAGGGATTGGAAAAGATAGGAAGTATACAGTATTTGTGTTTAATAAAGAAGATTAAATGACGATTGCTTTTCTTTTTTTATTGTATAATTTAGCCCTGATTTGTGCAGACTATAGACATTATTTAATTACAAAGAAGTGCTTACTCTTCATTTTTCCTCCTCCCTGTCTCACAAGCGAATGCACGTGAGTTTGTGAAACACCGCCAGGGAGTGCTGTTTCTCCTGATGACAGCCTGAGCAAGCACTGATTGGCTCAAAGGAGCCAATGCCGAACAACACCCATTACAGCTGGGGAAACTGAACATATAGAGTAGACCTAGCCTCATCTGTGTTTGTACAAACCATGACAGCAAATGGTGTGAGAGCTTGTGCTAATTAATCAGTGTTTGTGTGAACATGTGAGGCGGAGAAGCAATGTGATTTAAATCACTGTGAGGGAGGTGTGCTGCTCACATATGCAGACACTAAATCATACATTTAAAGTGATCCATGTTTACTACCAGTGGGGATTGTTGCCAATATACCGTATGCTGCAGGTGTTTGGCACAACAGGGAGGGACATGCAAAATATGTCACTACAATAACCGGAGGGAACCTGTCTGACTGCTTGCAGTGAATCATGAAAGGTGCGTTAGTCTGGCATTGTATTACAGTACCTGCTGGGTGTCCCCATCTGTGTAAGGCAGCTTTGTGGACACGTGGAACATGACCTCTTTGTTACGGTAGTTGCAGTAGACAGATTCCGCGCCAGTCTGCCCGTGAGTCACGTCTAACCCTCCGCGGAAACTGCAGAAAACAGAACCATGTCTAACAAGATATTCTCCACCATCCCACTGCAGTACCATGACCATCATTTCTGTAGCTAGCCTGTGAGAATGTGAATTGTGGTTGGCATCATGTTATGAAATGTATGGTAGAGTATACATAGTGCCTTTAAACCAGAGATAGATCCTTACCCTTTAAAGTTGTGCAGCTCAATTTTCTCTCCTAGAAACTCCAGGAATTCTACAAAGGCAGGACTCTCTTCACTGTTGCCAAACAGCTCTTCCTCTGAAGTCTGTATCCAGTAAAAACAAAACAAAACAAAAACTCATAAACATCAAGGCTTGGAGGACAAAATGATTTCAGCAGCAGCGCTGGGAATGATTTGTAAGGTAGACTGTGTACTGTATGCTACAATGTTAGTGTCCAGTAATAACAGCACTTATGTCTGCATTAGAAATACAAAAGCAGTAAGATCAATGTCTGAGAAGCAAAAAGAAAATGGATCACAAGGGGTAACATTTGCATACTAGAGTGCCAGCAATGGCACGACGAGTATTTTATGTAAAGTGTGGTTTTTTCTTTTTTATTGCTACAGATCATTCGGGTCAATAACTGAATGCAGGAAGTGGAGTGCTTCCGGTGTGTGTTTGGCACTCTGGTTAAACCACCTTCATTTGCATTTCAGATGTATAGCAGAAGGTTTTGATCAGCTGAGATGGACAGTTGATCATCTATTGACAGCAAGTGAAGCAGTGATGTGAACACAAAAGCCTGTCTCAACACAAAGAAGACCTGAGAAGAAGCTTCTGTCGCCTATTGAGTATTTCTGTTTTGTTTCCCGTATGCAATACGCCTACTTAACCATCGTGCCTTTCTCCACTTAGCACCCCCCTTGCATAGAAAATGTCTGAAAGGATGAGCAGAGGGCCCTCATTGCCTTTGTGAGATGGCCCTTGGCTTATTTATAATTTTTTTTACAATGTATTTAGACTACTGCAGGCTTTAAGGAATCAGCCGTGCAGATCTCTACACACTGAGGTCTCCATTTAATGGTACAAGTGCCCTCAGCAAAGCATTCAATGGATCCTCTGTCCCCACATAGTAAACAAGAGGGCTGTGATTGCCTCAAAAATGAGAGGGAGTGTTGATGACAGCCACGGTTACTGGGCTGGACTGGACTGAAAGACACAATTAAGACATAATCAGCTTCCTTAAACAAATCACAAATTGCGATGTTTGATACATTATGATTCTTCACAGACTGGATACAATTAATGTAAAGGATGCAGTTATTGCACATTAACAGAGCCGTCTCTGATCAAACAATTGCATCTTTCCTTTTAGTTTAAATCCAAAATTTATAGCTCACCTGTCCAAACTTTTGATAAATGACCCCAAACTTGAAATTGTTGCTTATCACATGTTCATCGAAAGTGACAATAAGTCTTGAAGCCTGTAAAAAAAAAAGAAAAAAAAGAAACATTAACAGATAGGTTTCCAGTTTTTTTTAAGTCCGTCTTTTAAAACAATAGTCAATTGCCCATATGAACACTAAAACCGATGTGGCTTGCTGTAACCATTCCTCCTGTTTATACAGGCCATTAAGAGATCTCTTGCTAACAATGTAAGTGATGGGGGACAAAATCCACAAAACGTCTATCTGAAGCTAACATGAAGCTTTAGCAGTCTGAGTTAGACAAATCAAGTTATCGTGTTTTTATTATTCAATTCCCTCTTTTTGTTTCCCCAGACAGTGTTCCCTGTGGGCGCCTGATTAATGTTTTAAGACAGACTTAAAAAATTGCAGCCATATCATTTAAATTATCCGATGTGTGGTACTGGAAAGGACACATTCAGCAGCTACAACTATACAAACCAAACCAGATCTTACTTTTGGATAAAGGACAGGAAAAAAGCGGTCCACATTGACCTCTTCACAGACGAGCTTAGATTTAAAGAAAGAGAGAGGGGATGTTACAAAGTGGTTTGATACTATAACAGCAGATCAATCTCTGCATAATATAACTTCTCTTTTTACCTTGGCCATTTGGACCACATTGGGAAACTCTGTCAGACAGGAAATGGGGATCACATCATGGTAGGTTTTCAGCTTGGTCCTGGTGAAGTCATGAAATAATCAGTGTGGTTTCAAAGCCATATAATGTGAGATCAGATGGGAAAAACCCTCGCCTCTCTTTGCCTTCTCACCCTCCCTCCCTCCCTCCATCCCCACCCACTGGCTGGCCTAAATAGTCCATCTGTTACTCTGCTGTGGAAATGACAGTGCTGTTGACATTCTCTCGCTTTATGACTCTTATGATAACACCAGTTCTGTATTGACTTATCCAGTCAATACTGGGTATTTAGGAACAAAGAAAGTGAATTATTCTGCATATCTGCATATATTTTAAAAAAAAAATAAAAAAATAAATAAATTAAAAAAAAAAAAAAAAAAAAATATATATATATATATATATATATATATATATATATATATATATATATATATATATATATATATATGAGTTTACACATTCAATGTTGATGTGCAGACACAACAGATTTAAAGATGTTCCTCTGTAAATGAAGCCAGATTGTACTGCGCCATGTATTGTAATGAGCATTACCTGAGCATCAGACGGAGATGTTCCTGGTCACCAATAACATCATACTTTAGAGAGAACACCAGATGTCCAAGGGCGCTGTCCACTGAATAGTAATTAAAGTGTTCCTGAGGGAACAGTACAAGGATATGACCATTAGTTTATGTCTATAAACAGACAGACAGTCAGACACACACACACACACACACACACACACACACACACACACACACACACACATACATGTGCATGCTCTCCAGTCATTACCCCCCATATTCTTCTTCTGTCTACTACAGGCAGATCAAATGTGTTCGTATTATCAGTGTGTAAGAACAGGTGGCAAAGCCAAATGCATCTTCATTAACAACGGTGTATGAGATGCCAAACAGGGAGTCTGGTCGCTGTTAGTGGTTTATTCTGCTGGGATATGCTTATTGCTCATTCATTTTATTACTATAATGAGCAAGAAGTGAAATTGATTGTGAAATATTCTATGAGAGTAATGAGGCTCATTTGAGGAGGAAGTTAGCGTCATGAGAATGACTTCAGTAATATCACTTTTACAAGGCAGTTTTAGAACACACCGTTTACAAATGTGTGGAACTGCCTTTATTGTTCAATGAATGTCACTGTTTCATGTTCCTATCATTACATTTCATTGCATGATTGCGAACATAGAAATTGAACATGGGAAAAACTATGAACTAACTCATTTTAAAAAATCAAATTAAAAGCAGGGACAAGATGAAGATGTACAAGCTGAGCTAAGATGGGAAGGAGATCTAGTAATATGCGTAACTAATCAGCAATGGTGGAGAATAACACATACAACTACTGCATCCAGTTTCTGGAGAGAAAACGTGTGGGAAATACAGATGTGCTGTTCTATCACTACAATCTAACAAGCTAAATATAATTTAGTAGTGACATCAACATGTTGGAGAAGATGAAACCATGGTTTATGTAGTCGTATTCTTTTAGTTTTGCTTGGTTTTGTATTACTTGGTAGAATACCAACACAAATTCAGTGTGAGGATGACACATATTTACATAAACTTTTGTACATAATTATTTTTTAATATAATTTGTATTTCTGCTTTAAAGCATGCATCCACAGCTGGTAAGAAATAATAGGGAAAATAGAGCAAAATACATTTGAGTTAAGAGCGAATTTACAACTACATGAAAGAAGAAGGAGGAAATGTTTCAGTCTGAAAAACAAACGTACACTGCAAAAGGGTTCTCTAATGTTTTCTCAGTTAGCCTTTTAAAATGATATCAGATTAGTAAACAGAATGTGCCTTTGGAACATTGGATGAATGGTTGCTGATAATGGGCAATGTAGATATTGCATTAAAGATCAGCCACTTCTTTCTACAACAGTCGAGAACCCTTTTGAAATTATCTAAGCACATAATGTAATCTGAAAACTGCTGCCCTGATTAAAAAAACAATGCAACTGATCTCAGCTGGTATTCTGTCTGTAATGGAATGGAATGGAAATTTCTAAGTGACCCCAAACTTTTGACCGGTAATGTATGTGTATGAACTTGTTTAATAAATTATTATATGTTAAGAAATGAATGTGTATTGGACTTTTGGCATCAACCCCCAACCCCTTTTTTCTTTTCTTAATATTGTTTTTTATTCTTTTTATATATTCAGTGTCTTGCCCATGTTGTCTAGTCTTTGTTTTAATCTTAATAATTGTGTTTTCATAAAAGGTTGTCTTTGAACTTGCTTAAATTGTCAGTGTATTGTTTGCTTTTTCAAGATGACAATTAAAAGGTAAATGTATACATTGTGTAAAAAAAATGTTTCGCTGTGTTGTGACAAAGTGGCTAACCTTTCCCAGGAAGTGTTTCCGGAAGATCGTAGCTGTTGTGTTACATTCCAGCTTGGTGCGGGTGTTCGGAGACTGAGGCTGCGGCTGTTCTGTTTCCACTGTGTCACTCATCTCATGGTTAGTCCCCTCGATCCAGTAACCCCCAAACTGCGGGAGGAGGATGAGAGGAAAGGGGCTTTTTCTGCCCAACACCTGCCCCAAAATGCAATATAACAAAGGTTGAGAAACAGAACGGTGTAAATGGTAAAGTCATTCCGGGACACAAATGAAATGTAACTGATGTCTCAGAGATACACAAACACTAAATGGTGAAAAGTGCTACTGCAGCACATCATCATCCTACCTCATGGACACTTGGGTATGGAATGTAGTCCTCCTCTGTCTGAAAAAAATATAGAGGAAAACAAGCTTTGTTTTCTCATCAAAGAATAAAAACAACCACAGTGTCCAACTCTGTAATCCCAAAGGACACTGGTTCAGAGTAATTGCATAACTGTTATGCCATAAAAAAAAACTACATAGGAATCAATGCATTGCTTAATCAAAGTATTGCCATTATTTGTCACATTGATGGTTTAAAATACTGCATTAAATTATCATCATAGCCTGTTAAAATCTTTGTTGCTAATATTTCACCATTTCCGTCTGCAGAGCGTAGCATCAGAGGTGTATGATTTTGAATCCTAACTAACTCTGTTGGTATAAAAATGATGCCAAGGCTTGAGAGCATTGCGCTGCATTATGAATATCACTGTGCGCCGGTGTGCAGAAGTAATCAGCCTGTCTGGCAGAGCGAGATATGGCTGAGCAGTCGCAAGACAATGACTGCGCCACGTGAATAATACTGTGTCTCTACATGGAGAGTCGTACCTTGAGTGGGGGAGGAAAGGTGCACCTCTGCTCATCCATCCTTTTGCCCTAGAGAGAGGAGAGGACGAGATAAGAAACCCAGAGAGAGAGAGAGAGAGAAAAGGCTCACGCTCAGTCATTGACACAGCGGCTGGACTTGCTTTCAAAGAAGTAAACACAAATACCTACATTCAAACACACGATTCGACATACAAAACAATTTACATAACAATCATGTCCTAAAAGACCACAATAAAACAAAATAAGAGAGAATGATCAACCTCATCATATAATGATACAGTTTTCCCAAGACATATGCAGCAGGCTGAGGCAACCAAGCAAAGTCAGAGTGGGACAGATGGAAAGATACAGAAAGAGATGCATTACACACACAGAGAGCAGATACCGAAAGACAATTAAAGGATGCTAAAGAGCAGGCACTTGGGAGTGACTGAAACATCTGTTAGCACACAGAGAAAGTGTGGTAATAATACGCCAAAAAGAAAAATAAAAGATGCTGAGCTGAGTGGTGTAAAAGAGAGGAACAACGCAGAGAAAGAGATGCAGTGATACTAAATCTGAGCTAGGTGATGGCGCCTGGGCCTGGCGTCATAGAATACGATACATCGCATTGATATATAAGTCTGACTGTGTTAAAAACACAGTCCTGAATCACACACCCGGTTGAAGAGGGATTTTCTTTTTCTAATACTAAGTTATGCCAACAGACGGGAAAGATGTTGTGGTCACTGAAAGCTATTATGACTGTCCTAATGCAACAAAAACATTATTAGTTATACTTTCGATAAGCTCTATCATAAAACCCGTTAAGTGTGGGATCACATGATTAACAATCATCCTTTCAAAGCGGTAAGAAACCAGCAGACAGTTTTGGAGGTGAGATAATAAGCCAACAGCGCTGTTAGCCAGTGTTACAACCAGAATGTTAACAGCTGAGAAACACATATAATGCTCTGACAAGTCTCCTCTGAAACAACCAGACTCAATATGCTTCATGTACAGAATGTACAGAAGTATTGTAGCCGAGGAGAGGGCCAAATTACTGCAGCATTAAGAAGAGACACACTCACTAGTTAGTTGCTTAGTGAGTACAGCTTAGAAAGCCGAGACAAAAATACGAAGATTAACGCTTCATCTTACCTGTATCTTTTCAATCATTGCAAATAAATCTGGAGTCTGGAGAGAAGAGAGTGAAATTAAATGTTCTGAGTTCATTTATTTTGGGTGCAGAGGTTAATTTTTTATTTTTTTTATATATATATATATATATATATATATATATATATATATATATACAGCAGTGAGTCTGATTATTAGTTCAACCCTGTTTAGCACACTCCATCCAGCGACAGAAAACAGCATTTAACCCTTTGTTGACCTCACTTCCTTATTGTTTGGGGTCACACAGACCCCATTGCTGTATGTGTAAATTTAAATATGTTTCTTGTTGCTTCTAAACTTATTAAAACCTAATATGTGGACAATTATTGAAGTGGTAACCCTTCCCTTTGCCACAAACTGGGCTTGAATTTTTCGTTGAGATGACATGAAAGGACCATGAAACATTGTTATTACACCAAATAAGGAAATAGTGTATGTTAGGTTATGCATGAACAAATATTTCATGAGAAAAGAAATGCATGTTATTCTACATAGTGTCAGAGGTGATTTATACCTCTAGAGAGGTTTATCTCCCTGTTAGACTTCATGAACAAGTTATTAAACTCCAAACACAGGAATCCAGGGATTTTGGAGGGATAGTGCTGCATTAAAGGTACTGTCAACACTAATCATAGATATAGAGAAGATGACAATCCTCTGCATTCAACCAGCTGGGAAACTCAGAAACCCCAAACAGAAGTAATGTGACATTTTGCTGTAGTGGAAATATGTCATATCTTTTTTTTTTGCATTAAAAAAAGCCTTTTTAACATCGAGGCCAGGGGACTTCAGATGAAAAATAGCCTTTTGGCTAATTCTGTCATATTTAACCCTTGTACTGTATAACCATGCATTTTATTAATGTGATCTATCCTCTTCTTTAAAAAACTGAATTGAATTCACGTTTATCAGCAATTTACATAAAATTCAGAAGACTCATGACCTAGTAAAGTGATAAAACGGTGTTAATGGTGTTTTTCAGCTGCTAAAGAGAAGGACACTAAACAGAACATCATGGTTAATTGCTTAAAACATTTCTTTCAAATATTGAACATTGTCATTCAGGTTGTCCCATTACTCAGTGTTGTACAGTGCCAGTTGTTCACATGACTCACAAAAACACCAGCGTAGAGCCTTATATTTACTTATATTTATTTTAATTTACATTTTACCTGATAGCAGCATGGGATCTCTTGTGGTTGTCACACTATTACACAGCCATGTGTGACAGAACGGCTCCTCCACGTTAAATACCTGCCTAATTCTTTGGATCCCAACCACAGCTGTTGGTATAATTGTCCCTTAAATTTTCACATACAAAACTCGCACGCATCCCTTGAGCATGACAACTCTGTTGAATTACAACAGTCCATAAAATAGTCAGTTTGGAGTACTCAAGTGGAGGCTGAAAGGTTCAGCAGTAAAGCCTGCATAGTCTGTGTACAGAGCTTAGCTTTCAGTGAGTATGAGTAAAGTCCTCCACCATGTGCAAACAATAGTCTGCCACAAACCCTGAAAGTAAATAACCCCCGCTTCAACACCATTAACCAGAGATTAGGAGCTGAGCTAAATATTATTTTGTTTAGAAATGGTCCCCTACATTGCATTTCACTTCAGCTCATCAGTTCAATAAACAAGCAACATCAACTGTCAGTTTTTTTCATTCGCAACTTTAGTTTCAGTCTAGAAAGGCAGTTGTCTAAGCCTCTGCAGAAAGGCTTGTAAATGTCCTCTGTAGTTTGCAATTCAGTGATGTTTTTCCATCCAGCATGTTTCTAAAGTAAAGCTACTTACATGGCTGGGTTTCTTCCAGTGTGCCTTTGTCACCATTGGAGCATTGAAGTGGTTGCCATGATTATCAGCCATTATTAACTTCTCTTAAACCAGCGTCCTGCAGCTTCAAAAGATTTCTCAACTGACTTCAACAGGTTTGGATTAAACCTGCTCTCTGACTGCTGTGCCTTTGTCAAATTGACAGTTGACTGTGTCCCATTGTGACACCCAAGGTAAAGCTGCATCCCTGCCGACTGCAACCATGACTGACAGAGTTGGATCAGACAAAGTGGAAGACAGCTTTCCCAGTGTGTGCTCTAAAACACATAACATTATCAAGTGTATGTCTCAGGTTGCATGTTTAGAGCAGTAATCCTCTGACTAACGCTAGGTGTCTTGTCCTCAGCTGATCTTTCTTTGTCACTGCCTAACAGTGCAGGAGAATAATCAAACCACATATCATCCACCTCTGTCTTTATCACCCTATCCTGACAGGTGGCCAAAGGTGTGGTTAAACAATCTCCGGTTCACGGAGGAACTATGGGCATATAAAACATATAAAATGAGTGTTTAGAGCGTCATCAGCTGTACAGCTGATGATCGCTTTATCTTTTTTTGTACAAAATTATACGGAAAATAAGGAGATGGATAGAGTAAAGGAGACACAAGTATCCAAAGGAATCTAAATAAACACACAAACTGCAATGGAACCAAAGTGGAGATAAACAGCAACCTGATAACTTGTTTTAGCAGAAAAAACATTTAGCAGAGATGACCAGAGAGGAGGAGGTGTGGGGATCAACAGGGAGCCTGGCTAGCACACAGTGCAGCTGTAAGTGCTTAGAACTTTTATTATGAGAGCTAAAAGGCTTGTCATTATGATGAGGGAAATTAAATGTGCAAGACCTCCTCTCTCCTCCATACTTCTCATTATAACTTTGACCAGGGGTTCACATGTAGGCCTATTTGTCTTTTTCTTTGATAAACACTATGGTTGTAATTCCAGCTAATTTATGGTTGTTTACAAGCTTACTGTCATCACAAGTTTATGGTAACACTTAAATAAAAATAGTAAGGCAACATTGTCCACAAGCACTGGGCAGTGTGTGTGTGTGTGTGTGTGTGTGTGTGTGTGTGTGTTTGTGCGTGCGTGCGTGTGTGTGTGTGTGTGTGAGTGTGTGTGTGTGTTGGTGTGTGTGTTCTTGTTCAACTATATTCGTGGGGTCCAAAAACCGGGAATACAGTATACTTGTGGGGTCCGGACAGCTTTGTGGGGACAAAATGCTGGACCCCACAAGTTTAAAGGGCTGTTTGAGAGTTAAGACTTGGTTGTAGGATTAGGGATAGAATTTGTTTATTTAGAATATTTTACTTAAAGGTACAATATGTAACATTTCTGCATTAAAATGTCTAAAAACGACCATACCTATGTTTTGAGTTGTGTTCTTACACTATCCCAAATGTTTCTACCAAATTTCAAACCCAGAGAAATCTGTTATTTTATTTTTGACACGGGACGTTTCCCTTAGCCGCCTGTCAGTGGCGTCATATAACCTTTCACCCTCTAGTTACTCGTAACTTCCGTCAAAACACGGGCACCCAGGTGATACGTTTGAGAGTAATTGTAAATCATACAATGTCACAGAAAGAAATACTCTTAACCATAATTCTGCTTTTTTTGCCACACGGCATCATTTTGTGATTAATTACATGCCACTTTGCAACACAGTAATACAGCAGAGACCTTATTTATTGATACATTTCAATATCGATCCAGACCACTCTACCTCTGTCTCTCCCCTCCATGAAGTAGGCTACAGCTGAGCTGAACAACGAACAGCGAAGTATGTGACAAGTAAAAGTTACAGACTTACTTACCTATTTACTTACAGACAGATTTTAGGCATACCGTAAATCGCAATCATACTAGGCTAAATATACGCTACCATCTGGGAAAAAGATGCAGAGATTAGACACCGTGTCTCTACCTTATGATGATTTCGGTACACCAAACATAGATTTGCGCGCTGGAGTTCGGCTGATAAACTCTGCCATGAGACCTGAATATCAGATCATCCAAAATGTCTTTGTGGACGTGAAGCAGTGCGATATGTGAAAGTCTACTCTGAGTGATAGTGCTACGGAGCCAGGTTTTCAGGCGGCGAAGAGCTGAGAAAGACCTTTCGGAGCCAGCAGCAGACACTGGTAAACAGAGGCACAAGTGGATCAGCTGTTCCACCTCGGTGAAGAGATCAGCTGTTCCACCCTGGTGAAAAGCCCTCTTGTTACTAAAATTATTCCTCTCTTCATCCCACACCCCAAACATGACATACAAAATGTCGTGGAACAGAAACAACAACCAGAGATATTTATAAGCGATCATTTTATTGTCATCTCAGTTTGCTAACAGGGGGTGCTGCCGCACCAACAGGGGGTGCTGCAGCACCTCCAGCACCCCTACTTCCCACGCCTATGTCCAAAAGGTGACATTGACATGTGAAATATATTGTGATAATGTGGTTTTAGCCTCTGGCTAATGTTAGCTTGCTGGCTCACTAGCTAACTGGTCAGCTACCAAAACAAATCGAATCAAGAAAGAGTAATTATGTTGGGGAAACTGATTTTATTGGAACTAAACATAACGTGAATAAACTTGAATGGGTAAACTCGTCCGTGAACAGATGCATTTTAATCGGGGATGGTGTTTAACAATAAAAAATACTACTCCCATAATTCCACGCAACTTCCCAACGTCAAAAGTCTGTTTACCATCCATTGTTTTGATTGAGAGACCCCTAGCATCAGAAAGTTACATATTGTATGTTTAAAGGTCCCATATTGCAAAATGTGAGATTTCCATGTCTTTGTTATTATAAAACAGGCTGGGGTGCATTTGTGATGCCACAACTACACTACATAGAAAGTGGTGTTACAGTCATTCCCCGGCTGCAATAATGGTGTGGAGACTCTGAGAGCCTAGATGGAGAAGACCATGAAACGCTGACACGGAGCGTCTCAGACAGAGGGTGAATAATAAAGGTACAGTATATTCAGACAGACAGTATGAGAAAAATAATGTGTCATTAAAGCATGTAAACATGTTCTGGTAGAAACCCAAAATACAAGTATGAACCTGAAGATGAGCATAATATAGGACCTTTAAGTAAAAACGGCAATACGTGTAAAAAATACTCTGTTACAAGTAAAAGTCCTGAAGTCTTATTAAAAGTATAAGTACACACGTATTAGCATGAAAATGTACTTAAAGTACCAAAAGTAAAAGTAATCTTTATGCAATATGTCCAATTTCAGCATAATATATATTATATCACTGTAATTATAATTAGTGATGCATCAACAAGCATCTGGATCGGCAACTCCTAACTACTAACTGGTAACTAATGTTGTCAAATAAATGTAGTGGAGTAAAGAGTACAATACTGGCTTCCAGTATAAAGTAGCATACAATGGAAATACTCAAGTAAAGTACAAATGCAGTACTTGAGTAAATGTACTTAGTTACTTTCCACAACTAAGCATACTGTAGCAGTGTAGTTTGAATTAGGCAGTGACCATAAGACCTGGTGAGATTAATTGCAGATTGACCTGGTTTTGGCAGGGCTCTGATTAAAGTGATACTCCCCTCTGAGTCTTGCCCTACTAAGCCCTTATTATACACATTCACACATGAACATGAACATTAACATGCTGTCCCTCAATATCTTCATCAAATATACCCCATCCAGGTCAAAGGAGGTTGAATAAAATGGGGTTACAGAGATCAAATATTAAAGTGCATTTCCACTGCTTCTGACACCCTATAGAGTGCAGAAAAAGTAAGTGTTTTCTTCTGTCTAATTACAAACCAACTCTGCTGATTCTCCTCAAGGCTGTGAAGACAAAGGGAGGGAATACTATGAGCCAAGTTTGGAATAACTTCATCAGTGCTTTTAGTGATTGTATTTGGCTTCCATGTCATGCAATCTGTAAACACAGAAGTTTCAAAAGAATCCTCTCCTCATGTCTGACTAATTGTAAGTCTGCGGCACCTACAGATGGTGTGTGCTGCAGGGATCAGGGGTGACAACCCAAGCTCCAAATTCTCCTTTAATCCCTTTCCCTTTCAACTCCCGCTGCTGTAATCAGATCACGTCAGATTGCGAGAAGCGTAAGCCCCATCCAAAGTGTGAGAGACCTTATGAAAACCAATCTGACGTGAATGAGATTGTATCCACTTTTAATCACCACCAAGCTCAGCTTTGTTCAGTTTCTAAGTTCCCAAAATATCAAAATATAAACTTTATAGCAGACTAAAAACACACTTCGGAAGAGCGGAAATCTGCACATTTTGGCTTACAATTATAAAAAGCCTACAAAAATAGATGATTATTTTTAACTGACACTGAAGTAAAACTGGCTCATTGCAAAGGATGACATAAACACAACTGGATAACAATTGAACCCAACTCAAAGACTGGTTACCGACTTTCCAATTCGGTGACACATCCTACATGATGGTGGGGGCGAAGAGGTGCTGTGTTTTGTTTCTTTGACGGAATTAGACTTGTTAGGCTTGGATTGAGAAATTGTCATCAAGCTGACAATTTCCTGCTAAAAATAGATTTGTATTGAATCAGGCGAACATAATCATCCCAGACACAAAGCTCTGCACACTCTAATTACAAAAGTTAAACAAAAGAAGACAAGAATAAAAATCAAAGTAACCCTGCAAGCATAAAGTCAGAGTCTAATACAGTCATGAGTAATAAATACAGACAGAACACTGAGCAAGTGTATTCCAGACAGAAGCAGATGTAGAAACAAGATGAGCAGAGACACCTAACAAAGATCAGAGAAGAGTACACCGCTTGTTCTCCTCCTACCTTGTGGAATGGTGACGTGGTGTACGGGAGTGTAGGCTGGAACAGCTGGGGCTCTAGTGTTGCAGAAATCCGAGGGTCACTCCCATCTTGTTTCCTACAATCAGACAGATGCGAGAGAGCATTTAGTCAGAAAAGGTCACTCAGTTTGAGATTAAGCAAAAGGACAACAAAAAAGGAATGCCTCAGGAAATGTCGCTTGTCTTTTTTTGAGCAACAGAATGGACTGAGGTCTGAGCCATTGCAATGGCCTTAAGCCCAGAGACTCAGGGCTTCTTGCTATTGAAATTAGGATTTTTTGATTAAATTATCTAAATGATCCTGTGTTACTGAGAAGTTCTTTTTTCTTATTTCTGTCTCTAGAAAGTTAAGCACATAAAGTGGTGAAATCTGACATGGTTGACATTTTAAGAAACAAAATAAGACCTCTAATTTATAGCACTGTGCAAAAAGCAAAGAATGAAAAAAGTTTGCAATTTAAATCAAGATCTTTATAAATCAATTCAAGAACTGTAGCTATCCCTTACTTTCTCTCTGATCATCTGTTTTGTCTAAAATGCATAAATATACATGGTACACACATTCCACCCATTTGTTTTCCTTACCCCTAAATTCCTTAATTTTTAGTTCAAAATGTCTAAAAATAACGCTCATAGGAGCATTCAAGTTATGCCTAGCACACAAAATTATTCTGTGTTTATAAAAAAAAAAACGTCATTCCTAAAAAAAAGTCTAATCTATTCCTCTAAGCAGGTGCTTCATTTCTTTAAGTGCATGAGCTGCTTTTCACAAATACTTCAGGGATCTAGGGAAACAATACCCATAGTTTCACATCTATTCAAAAGGAGCATCTCTCTTCTCAAACCCAGGAGTGTAGCACACTGCCAATGTAAAACAGAGCCATAGTACTGTCATGCATCCTTTGCTCTAAACTCAATATCTTTACCAGGACGGCTTTATCCCCACAGGACCACTGATCAATACCCCCGCTGAACATGGTGCCTTATTGACACTGACAACTGGCCAGTACGCACAGCAGGCTTTCAATTAGTTTGTTTGATTAATTAAATCTATTTCAAACACACAAAGTGATCGATCGGTATGAAAGTGGATCTGAAATGCTCATAAAACTGTGACAATGCAAAGTGAAAAATACGTATTGCTGCCTGTGATGATCAAAGAATGCTACAGCAGCCACAATGAAATATATACATATCTCTACATATACAAGGTGATGTGTTCTCCACCAGCCAAAATGCAACAAGCTCCACATGCAGAGAAATATGTTTCAATGCATTCAATAACTCAATGCGATGAAACTCTTGAACTCTTGAAAAATGTAAGTAGATTGTGTGGCTGTCTGTGCTGACACAGTGATAAGTTCTAAGAGTGAATGTATGGAGCTGTGTTGGTCTGGTGCTGAGGATGTAGACAAGACAAACAGCTGCTCAAGAGGGACAGTGACCGAGATGGAAATCTGTTTTCACATTCACTTTTGTACTCAGAATCAAATATAGGTGAAGAAAAGAGAGTGTGAATCATTAATACACAGCGCTGCCTAATATTTCACAACTGCATCACCCAAATAAAAAGGGGATCATAAGGAATATTAAGCTTTTCTCAGCAGGCTAAATAAACATGAAGAGGCAGGAGCCTCAGCAGCAGCTCTCCCATGGGAGGACAGGATACGGTAGGACATCAGCTGCCCTGAACTCTTATAGAACTGATGCACAATAGATGGATGCAGGACACATACACACTTGAAAGAAAATGCTTTTGTTTCTAACAGTTGGTTTAAAACTAGATATTATGTAATACTTGTTCATATGCATCTGTTTGTCGTAGTGTGTTGTGCATACAAAACACAGTACATAATAACTATAGCCTCACATATTTTGGTGACAAGATATTCCATCTATTTCCCACTAACACACATAAGAGTAAAAGTGACAGAAGAAATGTCCTGCCCAGTCTATTACAAACCTTCCTTCATCACAAGTATGTTGAGCTGCACACATTACACACTGCTGTTCACACACACCTGCCTGTTCTGCATGGCATTACCACGTAAGCCCTCCTGCAGATCAGTTTGCATCACTAAGCCACAGCTTCATCCCAACACCACAACAAATTACATAACACACCCCAGCTGTGTAGCGATGCAGCACAAAAAGCAGCCGTGTGAAGAAGACACAGCATTTCCTCTGGGCGACCTGATGCCCTGCGTGGAGCTGAGCAGCAAACTTACTTACACTGGCAGCTGGGCGCTCCCTGGGAAGTCCGGACAGTGACCGGTACTCTGGCATATGACTCACTGTCAACGCTTCTCCTCTAGTTAAGCTCCCTCTCTCTCCCTCTCTTTTACAGCTATTTACTCTCTCTCTCTCTCTCTCTCTCTCTCTCTCTCTCTCTCTCTCTCTCTCTCTCTCTCTGTTTCTGCTTCTCTTGCTTTTTACTCTTCTCTCTCTCTCTCCCTCTCTCTCTCTCCAGCTTCAGTCACCTCACTAGCTGCTTTCAATCAGTCGTTCAGCCATCACTCTCAGCGTTTTATGAGTGTCGGTCACTCCCAGTGAGCATCCTCTGTGCCGCTGATTCTCCTCCCTCACTCTCTCTCTCCTCCTACTCAGTCCCTTACACACACACACACACACACACACACACACACACACACACACAAACATGCGCTCTTTAGTTGTCACTTCCTCATCTCCACCCTCTTTGTCTGCTCTCAAGCTCACACACATACGCATGATGTGGTACTTTTTGTGGACTCTAAACCGCACACCCACCCCAAGCCACCAACACCATCACCACCCTTATCCCCTTCAAAGCGTGAGACCCCCCATCATCCATTTCGGGTAAGAATGAAGTCTGCTGCTCACAAAGAGAAAGGAAAGCAGAGCTAATTAGGTTAACGGGGGTTGCCTTCAATCCCTCCACTCTCATGAGCCAGCTAGGGCTGTTGCTGTGACAACCATATCAGCCACACATGAAAAACAAAAAATAACACCTACATTCAAATTCATGTTCATTATGATATGACTTGAATTAGGTGATTGTGTCCAACATTAAGGTCCCAAAGGTGACTAGGCATTGCAGCCTCCTTAATGTTCATTGTGCAGGATGAGGAAGCGTGCGTGGAAATGTTTTTACAGTTTTTCTTGATTGCTTTGATGCAGCAGTCAACTCAAACTCCACATTTTTCAAAACAGTTAACACACAGGCCGAAACAGAGATTTTGTTAG
Organism: Sander lucioperca; assembly: GCF_008315115.2. Lineage (NCBI taxonomy): Eukaryota > Metazoa > Chordata > Actinopteri > Perciformes > Percidae > Sander > Sander lucioperca. Next base: position 31,281,071 of record NC_050184.1, read on the forward strand.
CAAAAGGCTCTAACCGTGCCAAAACATTTAAAATATGCAACAAAAGCAAATTTTGCCTTCAAACAACACAACTTGCAAACAAGTGTATGAGCTCTTCCAATCAATCAGTACACAGTGGACAACAAAATACAAAATACACTCATCATTCCATTGATCCTTATTTTGAAACTGTGACTGAAAACTGAAATACTGTAAATATTACACAAAATACATGTAAACCAAAATAAAATCTATTAGAGTATAAGAAATTAAAAAAATAAAAATAAAATCTATTACAGTAGAGTATAAGAAATAGCCACTATTGAGCAATAACGCTGATTCATCCGTGCAGCGACTCAATGAACAGGAAGTGTGTGTGTGTGTGTGTGTGTGTGTGTGTGTGTGTGTGTGTGTGTGTGTGTGTGTGTGTGTGCTGTATGTGTTAGAGATGAAGAGATAACATGGGATTACAGCACACTCTTCATACTGTGCTTCATTAAGAACTGTGTATTGTGATACAAAAATAAATAATCCTCTCACTGTCCAAAGCTTACTGGTACAAAATAAAACTGTAGTATATCATTGGACACAGCTTTAATATTGTCCAGATTAGCAGTCATTTGTAGAGACGTCCTGTTGTAGTGGGATAATAATCCTTCTATCTCTCTTTTAAACCCTTGAGCAAAGACTGGAAATGTTGTGGCCGGTGTAGCTCAGTTGGTAGCGCAGGCGCACATATATAGAGGTTTACTCCTCGACGCAGCGGCTGCAGGTTCGACTCCGACCCTTTGCTGCATGTCATTCCCCCTCTTTCTTCCCTTTCATGTCTTCATCTGTCCTGTGAAAATAAAGGCCTTAAAATGCCCCACAAAAAAGACTGGAAATGTTATATATGCAAAAGCAAAAGCTCAGGACAAGGGGGGTGTGGGGTTAAAAAAAATGAAACTGTTGTCTATGAGCCACAGTGTGAGGGCTTTTGTCAATAGTACTTAGATAAAAACACATTATCGGGCAGGCAGATTTTGCGTGTTGAGTGACGTTTTAACGCGGATCACTGCAGCAGGTTCCTATCAAAGCCATGCCGTGGAAATGATAAATGTAGCGCTTTATTTATTTTATTTTTGTCTCCTGTGAAGAAAGATAGTTTTAAATTGAGAGTAACCTCCCTGCTTCAATGTGCTTTGTAGAATCCCAAAGTAAATCCCTTCCAACCGACCCCCGCTGCCAGGGATTCCTATCCCATTAGCCTGGTGAAATGACCTCTGGTCACTCTCCCCCCCCATCCTCTGAGAATTGTGTGTGTGACCAGCCAGTGACCCCTAAGGGCAGTTAAAGGTTTAGGATCTCCAATCACAGACATATTATACACCTGTCCTGAAATATGAATGAATGGTTATTTATGCATAAGCAGCATCGAGTGTCTCCCACAGCTTGAGATTTAATTAACGGTGGTCGACCTCAGGAGGTAGAAGGGGATGGGGGGGATGGGGAAGTGCAAACAGCACTGAGCCGCAAGAGTTAGCTGAAAAACTGCACTGAATTCAAAAGCTGTCTAATGACTGTACATGAATGCATCATTCCAGCAGAGTTTACTGTCATTACTTTCAACTTCATTTCTGCACAGCTAAAAGTAAGAAATAATAAATATAATAATAGAAAAAAATATAATAGTGCCAGGTTTTCATTTTTAATTGTTTACCATGGTAATTCATGGTAAATCATTTCACTTTATCACTTGCACTACCTAGATATTATATACAAAAAATATAAATATGTTGAGTCACAAGATGCTCATTGTTCCTGCTGCAAAATGTTGGATTACGTAAGAGGTCTGAGGGTTCTCCTGCTGTTTTAAAGATTTGTTGAAACCCGCCTCCAGTCACTCTTAAACAAATTCTGTGTTAATCAATCCCAGAGTTTGTTTGCAAGGCAAAGTAGGAGTGCCAACTGCCTCCTAACTTTTGAAGAAACTTTACATCCCCACCAAGGTTTCTCTGCAGTACACCGGAACCCCACTGTGACTGTGATTGTGACTGGTTTGATAATCATGCAGAATTTTTTTAAATGTCTTGTTTTGAACTGGGTAATTGGGCTACAACATTAGGGGGCCCGTAAAGCTGATATAAAAAGTAAGCATGTTCCTGATGACGTTAACTATGACCTCTTTGTTCTCACAGTAGGTTCTCTTCTGTTTACCCAGCTCAGTTGGGTCAAATAGTGACAACATAAAATAATGTCCATGTAGTTATACCAGCCCTGAATCTTCAATCTTGTGTTTCTTAACATAATTATTTGTGATTTGATCAAAATTACAAATTGCTCTGATGGTGGCGCTACATGAAAAGTTAAGGGATGACCACGGTTATTTATTCATCCTGACAGGGACGTAGTCTGTGCCACATTTCATGGCAATCCGCACAAAAGTTGTAGAGATATTTACGGGGGAAAATCAACATGCTGGTGGCACAAGAGTAAAAGTCATGTGTTTCATCCTTTGTCTGAACATATTTTAATGTTAATCTAACCAGTAGCTTAGATATTTTAGCCAGAGGAAAGGGGAAACCAGACCAAAATTTTCACCGTGGCTTAAATGCCAATTTCTTCTTGGTGCTATACCGCTATTTTGTATTTATTTGTTTCTGTATTTATTGTCTATTCCATATTCATGTTTAATATGTTTATTTTTATGTATGCACCAACCCCTAAGGCAAATGCCTTGTAAGTTACTTACTTGGCAATAAATCCTTTTCTGATTCTGATTCTGAAAATGGGTTAAATTCGGCATATGAATAAATTAAAATGGATATTTCTAATGATGTCTGAGTAATATGACACCTTGCCTCCTCATCAGCTTCTACCTACTGAACCAGAGGTTTGATCTCAATGAATTTATAAGCACTGTGTCGACAATCCCCAAACACAAATCATTTAACAAGCAAGCAGACATCAACACTTAGCGGTGCTGCTCAGTGATCTTGTTTCCCCGTGTCATCATATATTACAGCGCTGACCCTGAAGAGCTCAGATATTAGGAACCGACCTCCCTGTTAGATTTTTTCGAATCCGTCATGAAGTAGCAACACCTGCTGCCTCGCCTACTATCAATCCTCCAACAGCCAGAGACACGAGGAGCAATGAATTACCACACAAATAGACCTTGGAATTGTCGTGTTTTCGGGGTCATCCTTCCCAACCCCCGTCAGACTGACCCGAAGCACTCGAACAAATGTGAGGATGATTGTCTCCGGTGTGAAACCATTTCTCTGAGCGGTGCTTATACTTGTCTTGTGTGTATGTGGCTTCAATATGAGCCTCAAAGGCAATCTTTCCAGATGAAAAGATCTGATTTCCACTCCAAAAAAAAAGTTTTACTTTGGTGGAAGTTCAGCTACATAAATATAGTGTATATAATACGTAACACAACATTTAATATGATCTTCTAAGCCAGCTTTATTTAGGTATCTTATTCTGTGTGCAAAAGGGAAGTAACAAAAACCCACTCCAGGACTTTCCCCAACCTGTTATGGAAAATGCAAAACCTTCTGGGCCTTTTTGTCCGATAGCTATAAAAGTCACCGCTGCCACACTCAAACAAAAGTAAATATTGGACAAAATTCAAAAAGCAGATAAGTCTTAGAAGCAGTTTGTTCCCCAGGGAACTGTACATATAAAGTCATTTTGTATTAAACAAACAGTCAGATATGGAAATCCTATTCAGTAGTTCTTATCAAGACATTAGAACACACCAACTGTTTTTACTTGAAGGTATGAGCACTTTTTTTGATGTACCACGGTATTCATGGGAAGAATAAAAAAAAAACACTGTACAATCAAATGCTACATGCTTGGAATTCTAAATAATAAAATATCTGTGGGATCTGATAAGTGTGTGAGGAGACTCCTTGATGGGTTCTCTTGAGCCCACACGTCCCCTGACAGCTGGCCATATTCAGTATGCATTAAAAACCCAGGTACAGCAGGTGTTTTTGAATAAAGCATGTTCACTCTGACAATAGGTCCTGATTTCCAACTTGCTTATCTCTCACAATGTCACTGTCCAGATTTCCTTGGAAACACAACCCCTGGGGGAAATCACAGTGATGCAGATGTGCCTTTTCAACGACTGGCTGGTCACTGCGGGGTCCGTTTTTGTTCTTTTGTGTTTGATATTAGAGCTACTAGCGTATTCAGTGATATCAAACTTTAATGCGGTATGATTTAGAAATCGTACATCCGTCCTATCAATCAAGACAAGAACATCCACAATAAGATCATGCAACAATTTTCTCTCCCTTGGAAGAGAAAAACCAGGAGGAACACAGGAAATATAAAGTCCTTCTCTTGCCACTGGCTTATCACACCATCCTCAGCATGACAGGTGTCAATAAACAGGCCCCCATGAGGAATATACACATCCTCAAATATATACTCGGGGATCCAAAACACAAGCAATAAAGACCCTGGCTGCCTCTTCAACACCTGAAGCCCTGTCTTCTGAAGATACTGCAGCTGCAAGAGACTTTCTGAAGGCAAAGAAGTGAACTTTAAACAAGCTGGCAGAACAACTTTGCCAGTGAAAAGCTTCAAGAATCAGATAAAGTAAAAAGGAATGTCCTGTCAAAGTTGCCTGGCTGGTACTCATATCAACCTTCGACAGCCTGCTGTCATTGGAGCTTTAGGTTATTTTTTTAGACATCGTGTGCTGATGCTGGATGGTGGATGACATGTTAGGATTTGGATTATTGAGACGGGTAGAACCAGGGGCGAGCTTGTCACTCGGGTGCTATATTTGGTCAGACAGCAGGAGACTCACAGACAGTCTAGGCTGATCTGGCTTGACAGTTTGCTCTCCCACTATGTCCGCTCTTCCAGACAACTCAGGTTGACACACACAGATGAGCGTGCACAAGCAAACTGACACTCAGCCCGGGCTTCACGGTGTAGCGGTGGGCGCATGTGCAGAGGAGACAGACAGAGGATGGTGCAGAGTGGAATCTCATGGGAAATCAATGAACACAAACAGAGGACTGTGTACAGTGACACCTCTTAAGTTGTTATGGGCAGAAACGGGACACAAAGGATAAAATAGGCCTAGAATTTAGAAAGCATCATAAAAATAGAACAGCGTATTGGATCACATAATTTGGAATAAATAGCAAGGTCATTCAGCAACGTTAAAATAATCTGTTTTTGGAACAGCATTACCCACTGAGTAAAATAATAAATATTTGATCACTCTAAAACACACACACACACACACACACACACACACACACACACACACACACACACACACACACACATTGTCTCTGTCGTAACTGCCACATGAGGAAAAGTCTCTTGAGTTTCTAAAGTTTATCCGACTTGAGGTCCAATTTATCATTAATATAGTTTTAATTATTATAGAACTACTGCAGACTGCACCTGTACGGTGCATGTTTTCAACTTTTTACCACTAGAGGGCAGAGGGCAGGGCAACCAAAACCAAAACAACCATCAAACACTGGTGAACTCTTCTGCTCAAACTTAAAGCTGCCCTTTTAGACATGTTTTAAAACATATGAAAATACTCTGCTTTGAATAATAATGTATGTCTTGTATGGTTTTCCCACAAAACATATTTGTTACCTGGTTAAAAAACTCAGACAATTACATCTTCTCCTTGATTGAAATATCCAGAATCTGAATAAGCAAGTAATGTTCATTTCAAGAGTTGAACTACTGAACACAAAACAAACAAAAAAAGTCCCCTCTCAGTGTATGTGTGCTGGAGGTTTCAAGTTTCCACATTACACCTCTGCAAGATGCATGTTGGACTATGTTAAATTCAGATGATGAAGGGGAGCACAGGTAAACTTTCCTCATTCATCAGATGAATGTGAAAAAAACAGCCTTCTAGCGTCAAACAGTGAAGCTCAAAGATCCAAGAGAAATAACAACAAAACACCCTTTTGATTGCGGGGGGGGGGGGGCTTTAGGTCTTTTAGTTCTTTGCTGCTATATATAGATATATATATTTAGGAAGAAACTAAATTGGTGTGATGGGTTAGGAAAATGATTATTACTGCATGTAAAGCAAAGGCTGATATCCTAACTTAAGTCAAGTTAGTTACCGTTTAGCCTAAATTGAAGAGGGGAAGGTGAGGGACCTCCAGCAGCGCATCCTCTAGGGTGGCATTCACAATAATCAGTCCGCTCAAAATCAGCAGGGGGAGGCGCGTAGAAACAGCTGTTTATGCCAGTTTGCTGCTCTGTCTTTCTATCGATCTCCTCCGCTCCATTTCAGTAGGTCTAGCTTACAGTTATCATATGCCAACATGTTAAGACACCATAAAGCATTCAACCACTTTCCAGCATACAGTGCATCTACTGGTATATGTGGGGCTAAAGGTGTATTTAAAGATTTAGACAGAGACAAATGAGGTGCAGACAGTTTATAAGCGAGCATAGTGTTTGCATGGGGGTGTTGTGAATAAAATGTCCCAGTGCTATACCAACACACCAACCTGATTATTCGTTTAATTGATTGATTGATTGATTGATTGATTGATTGATTGATTCATTCATTCATTCATTGATACAGATAATCCTTAGTACATTGCTGCCTCCGGGTTGGTTTCATTAATCATTTCTTGAGTGTTGGTATGGGGCAATTTAGGAGGAATGCATGCATCAGGCAGAAACATTGATTTGATTGTGGAGTCATGCGGTTATCATCAAAACAATCTTCAGGCAGTGTTAAAAGAAACTCACCAGAATTTTCTTGGCCTTCCAATTCGGAAAGGTGAGCACGGCATTTTGCTGGGTTGTGTTGTTAACAGTTTTTGCTGTGAGAGGATTTAGCTCACTGTTCTAATTTCCAGTCACATCTTGTTCAAAATACAGTACCTGGAGGAAGATTTTGACTCTGGCTGTCCCAGTTATTATTATTTTTTTTTTTAAATCTAACTTTTGTCCTTAGGCTTAACAGAGTGAAGAATCCTTTCATCAAAGGTTGTGTTGTTAGAAATCGTTTTGCCTGCTAGGTATGAACACTGACTGAGTTCTGTTAACCCAGTGGGAAGAATCCTCCAAGTTCATTCAGCAGTGTTAGTTGAATTCCTCCTTGCTTTAAAGAAGCGCATGACTCTGACACAGCAACAAGGCTGGTGTGACTCTGCTGAACTCTAAATGTATTTTGTTTTGCAGACATCGCACTGCTCTCTTCTTTCTCTTCCTGTCATGTCATCTTATCCACTCACTCCCTTTGTCCATCCTCTTCTCCACGCCCACAATTATTTTATCCCCTGTTCTGTTTTGTATCCTCTTTTAGATTCTCCAGTCCTCTCTCCTCTTCTTTTTTACCGTGAGGTGCAGTTGTTCTGTTATAGCCTGCTGCAGTGGTAGCCCGATGGCCAGACGGCAGTCCCTGCAAACCAGCCCAGCCACTGCTGAGTAATGCAGGCCTGGCTGCTAAGAGAGATCCTCCTGTATCTGTATTCCAGAGGGAAGGTGTGATGATACTGCAGCGAGGCACTGTTTAACCTTCTGCAGTCGAACAGAGGGGGTTGAGGGCCAGAAACTCGTGCCACCACACCTAATAGAGTGGTCTATCTGCAGTGGCAAGAGGCGTGCATGCTCAGCTCCCTGCCTGCCTCCATGTGCCACTCACAGCAGCACTCCAACCTTGCCAGCACTGCAGATATAGCAGCACAGACTGGGTATCTGTTTCCCCCACTGCTGCTCGTCTGCTCTACCTTTCAACTGGCTCATTCATCTCACTTTCACTCTACTCGGCAGACTGGTTCACACATTTCAAATGTACAAGGGCGGTCTGAGTCAGTGACATCAAACATTATTTCAGAGAGCTTTAAGAATTCTAATCCACTGTGTATGTTCATCATAAATGAAAACCTGATACATTTTAAATGACGAAGATTGATAACAAAATGTCACTGTCTCAACGTGCTGTCATAATTTACCACATTTTCTGACAAAAGTAAAAACAAAAGAAAAACTCACCATATGCTTCTGGCCTTGGAGAAGGTCTTGTCCACTCTAAAACACACACACACACACACACACACACACACACACACACACACACACACACACACATAGTACAGCTATTATAAAACAGTACTAATTCAATATTTTTACCCACAAGTTAAAAACTTTCAAAAAAGTGTCATGACATTTTGGTTGTTTTTATTTGGTGTTAATCTGTGTCAAAAACAACTAAAATCCACTGAAAATTGTCAAAAACCTGCTTGGCAAATATGTTAACATCAAGGTGAGGAATTCAACATTTAAAGCCAGTTAAATGCTAATAACTCCACAAAGAACCATAACAATCCAAATATAGATAGAAATTAGAATCCATCAGCACCAGGTGGCATATGACGGGGTACTAATAGTTTCCATGCTCTTGTCTGCACGCATCTAAGTTTACCCAGACTAATTTAAGAGTGGAAAACACAGAGGGATAGTTGGCCATCCTTTCCACTTACAAGACGTCCATTGAACTGAGAGAGGTTGGTTATGCAGTGGGCTGGGTTGCCCTGAAATAACTCCTGCCATCTGTTAATGTTGCACCTCCGAGGATGAAAGGATCGTAACCAGCCTGATGTTTCTTGAAACAAAATGAGTTGTTTCATTGGCTCATTACTCTCTGTCAGTCGAGAATCGACTCTGGATGAACAGATTTGAGCAGAAATCACTGCAAACAATAACCAGATGATGCAGCGATGGAAACACAGAGAGATGCAGAGTACCGTTTCTGCCAATAGATGGCACTGTGTGTGCAGGAGAAACTTCATGTCTGACTGGCGAAATTCATGAAAAACTAGGCTTTCCATCTGCTCATCACCCAGAAAGCCATTTGTTATGATTGTTAAGTCCATAAGGAAAGGATTTTTGACAACCTGACACACAAAAAGAACAAATACTTCTTAAGGAAAACATCTCAATCATAAACACACTATAACTTCTTTTGGGATGCAGCACCTGACTTCACTGGCAGCAACAAAGTGGATATGTAATACTGATAACTGTTGGCTATGGATATTTGATACTGATAACTATCGCCCAGTGACTTATTCTTGGATGTGGCTTTGTCTCTTGTAATAGCTGGTGGTGGTGGTGGCACAGGGAAAAGGGATTGTTTAGTATGTCTCTTAGGCTCCTGCAGCTGCCTCCGATGCCGTATATTGACCCTCAGAAATTCTCAGGATAAGGCAAATACATAATACAAATAATCCCCAAGCTGTAAATTAGATTTTACGTTGTCTTCTACTCTTGCTGTTGACCCTGTCGCTGTATGTCCGACTTCAGCATGCTAACATGTTCACCATTTTAATTTACATGAATGTGCAAATTTCATGACAATCCATCCAATGGTATTCTGGGACATCAGGAAGGGATGCAGCAGTAACGTTGTGAAACAAAGCTCCTTGAGCAGAAATGGATAAAGAAAAAGGTCTTCTTTTTTTTGCATGTACTGTCAATGTGAATTGAGTTACCACCGGTGTATGTTGAGTCTCAAACACCACTTTCTGGCCAAGCATACAGCTGATGCAAAGAAACAGCCCCTCGCCAAAGTCAGGCCACGCTAGATAATACAATAAACAATAAAACGATAGTTTTCAACAGAGACGTAAGAAGTACAAATAAGTCAGAAGTACAAGTGTAAAGTGGGACACTACATTGTATTAGTATTCCCAAGTAATGTTGCATTCAGGTCAATGTACCTCTGTTGTTGCTTGACGGGCTTGAGTTTGCCATATTATGCTTTCAGCATATTTTTTGAGCATACTATTCTGGAGAATATTGTGGACAGTTTTTGTCATTGTTTGGGATTGTCATAATAATAATAAACATTTGCATCAAGCAAGCATATTTGTCCGCTCCCATGTTGATAAGAGCATTTAAAGGTCCCATGGCATGAAAATTTCACTTTATGAGTTTTTTTAACACTAATATGCATTCCCCCAGCCTGCCTATGGTCCCCCAGTGGCTTGAAATGGCGATAGGTGTAAACCGAGCCCTGGGTATCCTGCTCTGTCTTTGAGAAAATGAAAGCTCAGATGGGCCGATCTGGAATCTTGCTCCTTATGAGCTCATAAGGGGCAAGGGGAATTTGGCCCACCCATGAGAGAGAGACATCATGGCTTTCAAACGAGCAAAGTGGCAATTGGTCAAGGCCACACCCCCACCCTCCACCTTACCCCCCTCTCCTCTCTCCTCCTCAATAGCTACAGACACAGAAATGGCACATCCTAAGGAAAGCTCATTGTGGGACTGGCTCTAGTGGCTGTAATTCTGCACCAAGGCTGAATTTCGGGAAAGAGACTTCAGATACAGTATTAGGGACCACTAAGGTCTATATAAAAGCATCCAAAGAGCACCATGTCATGCGACCTTTAAAACTTGAAAAATATCCCTTTTAAAGTACATTTTATTCAATCAGGACCAAAATGGTGGACTGACCGACGCTGCCATCCCTAGAGTCATGATACTAGAATGGCTAAAATCATAGATACAAGCCCACAAGTCAGGCTACAGAAGGAGTTCCTGTTTTTTCATTCATATAGAAAGGTCAATAAAAAAGTAAGTAAAGTAACTGTAGGACCAAAAGTAACATGAGTTTGCACTTCTGCTTTTGTTGTGAGAAATTCTCAAAAGAAAAATGAAAGCTTAAAGCTTCCTCCTTCTCAGAAAACTGTGTTGGTGAGAGGAAACAGGCCCTGGGGGTCTGTTTGTTCACTGTACTGTGGAGTCACGAATCAACAGGCTTGTTACAGTAGGTCGTCGCCTGATTCCCATAAGTGCAGAAGATTGTTGATTATCAACCCCAGGTCTCCACGTGACACACTGACTGAGATGGATTTTGTGGCGCTGTTGTATCTCAAATCTAACACCAGTGTTAATTTCACTGAGCCTGACAGACACGTGTGTGCAGATAAATCAGAGCTTCATCTTAAGTGGAATGCATATTGGCCCTTGGGAGAGAGCCAACATACTTATGGGCCGTCGGCTCTGCCCTTGCGAAGCTGAGTGTGAGGAGAGGAAAGCTGTTTTCATATGTAGCCTACTGCATCACTAAGAATAACATTTTCTCAACCTCATCCTGTGCTGCTCACCCATTCTCAGGTTTCATGGAATTCCCATAAAATGAAATCAACCAAGGTGTGTCGAGATTATTGGATAAAGGCTGCAAACTGAAATACCAAAACCAATACAGGAAATTTGCAATAAAACATACCCTTAACTATGAAACAGAACATGATACCCAAAAGCTGAGACCTCATATCAACATATTGATTGCAGTGAGAAATATGCTCTCAAACTTTTTTTTTTTTTTGCTTGGGTTATAAAGAAACAAAAATAACTCCATACACATTCAAATGTTACAGCTCCAAGTTACAGAAGGGCTATGTAAGATAGTCTGATGACAGATAATAAGGTTGTTTTCAGATAGGGGACAAGAAAAACTGAATATACTGTAGAGGCTACAGGAAAAGCTGATTGCCTTCATTCCTATCAGTCACTTTACATTCAACAATTTATCTGAACATAGTGAGTAGTTTGGTTTGAAGTACAGAAATTGTACGTGTAATAATAATAATTACTCTTTATTATTTTTCAGTCAAAATAATCGCTAAATAAATCTGTCTACACCCAACAATCATTCAATTACCACTTTTCCCATCAAAATGAAACTAAACTCATCCCTGAGAACGCAAACCTGGACTGAGCAGAGCAGCGCAAGGATAAAGAGAAGCCGCAGAGCTGAAAACAGCAAGACGCAAAAAAACAACAACGAATATTCTGTCCCTCTCTGAGAGAACAACGTTTGGAGTGAACTTAAGTAGGCTATACCAAATTTGCCTGCGCTAATGCATTTGTGGGCTAAGTCATATTTGCACATTCAAATCTCACAGTGAGAACAGTTTGTGTAGCCTAGTTTTTATTTAAAGAAAGATTAGATGAACCAGCGCATTTAGGAACGCATGGCACAGATAGGAATTACAGCTCAGGAGGCGGTAGCCAAATCCTGGCAAATTTTCTTTTAATGCTTCTTGTACGCTCTCAGCTAGGTATCAACCACGAGCTGGTTTCCATGGAAACAAATATCAGTGAAGGATAAGAAGGCTCAAGGCGGGTCCTAGAAACCCCAGGGCTAACACACTTCAACTAAATCTGACTGTAAGCGCAACTCCAAATTTCCTAATTTCTTCTCTGTTAAACATTTTCTTCACTTAAGGAATTAGCTGAGGCCTGTGGTATATATCAAGTCAGCAACACAGCACATGGCAAGTAGGTCAGCAAACAGGGTTGAGGAGTCAGCCCAGATGAAATCCAGCTTACAGCAAACAACTTTGTTGTTCAGCTTCCAAATCTGCTGCAGTAACAAGTTCTTGCAGTGCTAATTCTAAATCTAAAAAACATATGAGAGGCACAAACACACCCTAACCAAATTATCCTAAAAGGTCAGGACCATACCTGAACACATAGTCACATCACACCAGCCATTCAATATAGCTTGTTAGTATTTCACTTCTTAGATCCTCGCTGTTTGTTTAGCTTTCGTCATGAATTATCTCTTTCCAGTAGAAAAAACACTAAAAGAGTGTAAATATGCTGTAAAATAACCCTTTAACATTAATATCCATTCGGAAAAAGGGGTATAATGCTAAAGGATATGGTCAGTGCTGTTAGTCTGCATACTTTCACGCAAGTTGGAGAGACATTTATATTAACTGATGTTTTGAAATAAATGCTAAGAACATGATCTCAGTGAACCCAGCTTGCACAATAATGATTCCGCTTCCCTACAGTTATAACACATTTTGGTGGAGTCACGATCAGTGTTACACCCATAGACTGTATATAAGAATGGACCAACAGATCCCGTTGCTCTGGACGGAGACCAGTGAAGGCCTTTAGAAGCACTTTTCCGGTGAGCGCTGAGCGTTACTGCGCAGCCTCCAACTGAGAGAAACAACGTAAATGTGACGTGAGCAACGTGTCTGAAAGTTGTAAGTCTTCTGGTAGCTGTGCCAAGAGAAATCTCAATCATTCCCAATCTTGCAGAGAAGGAGAGCGTAGGTATATGTAAGGAGATAACATGGACACAGGCTAATTATTGCTAACTAAAATGCTAGTTAACATAAGTAATTAAACTTAAACAGCTAATGTAAGTCCAAACTGCCTGCGAGCTTCTCCTGTACTATACGGTAATTCCTCTACTATGCGACAGTAAGTCGCGTGGTTATGACACAATCGTTAGCCTATTTTTACAAGAACGTATACTACGGAGCCATAACGTGAGGTACAAGGTAATGGAGCCTTTTATACATTGTTGTGTTTCTTTAGAAATAAACAATGGACAATAAAGTCTTTAAACGCTTCAGATGTAAAGTTATTCGCTGTCAAAGTGACGTCAAAATGAATGGCAGTCAATGGAATACTAACGGGGGGTGATCGCTTTGTAACATCAAAATGGCGCCATAGGAGATTTGAGCTTTGAAGCGAAGCTTACCCCCTTGGTTACACCCAGTTCACCCAGCACAAGTTCAGAGTATGCTGACTAAAGTCTTTTGTGGGCCTTAATACTCTGCAACCAAAACAGGAGTGTCACAAATGGTTCCTCTGACCAACCCAATAAAGAATACACCTTTATTTTCAATGTTGTACACACTGCCATAGCTAGCAAATAACCACTATAACATTAGCATTTAAGCCCCACTTAGGTTCAACTAGACTAAGAGTTGCTACAATAGCAGCTCTATGAGGCTGTCCTTTGAGGCACATTTGAGATAAACGCTAACGTCAGCATGCTAACATGCTCAGAATGACAAGTTTTGTAGATGTAGTTTTGACCATGTTCACCACCTTAGTTTAGCATGTTAGCATGCACTAAACAGAAATGATGCTGCATGGAAATGACATTAGTTTTGCAGGTATTTGGTCTTAAACCTCTAAGTTTTTGCCAAACTGCAATGTTGAGCAGATGATGGAGCTGATTAAAAAGAGTTACAGGATCCCCAAAGTAATTACAATTTGTCCAAGGGGGCCATGAATGTGTGTACAATATTTCATGGCAATCCATCCGAACGTTGTTATTGATATTTGACAGAAAGTACAAAAGTGTCAACCTGCCTGTGGCGCTACAGGAAAAGTCAGGGGTCATCAATGTCAGTAGGATTCATCCTCTGGGGATCATGAATTTCTGTGCAAAATTTCATGACAATCCATCAAATAATGGTTGAGATATTTTAGTCTAGACCAAGGTAGTGGACTGACCAACAGACTGACATTTGTGCAGCAAAAACAAGGCAGGTGGATGCCAGGACGAATGCAGTATGTGAGCCTATTCAATTTACACATTAACACCTACATACAGTAAAGACATGCTAGTATCTGACTCTGCAGTTAGCCATGCACTATACTTCAGGATAGGAACTGGATACTAGGGTTGGCGAACAAAAATTGAAAATCCTATGTACCTTGATTTTTTTTTTCGACCATTTTTAAAAATCGATTCTTTTCCCTAGAAGCTATATGTTTTATTTTTTTTTACCAATGATTCACCTAAATATTTTGTGTTTATAAGGTACCACTGACGGCGACTACATCATATTTGTTTACAGCAAAACAGACCGAAAGCAGAAAATGCAGTAAATACATGTTACATACTTCTTTACAAATGAAATAAATGTCTGACTGACACGTGATGTGCATTCTTCTTAGAAAACAATTAGTTTTTAGAAATGTCTCACGCTATCACTCATGGTAAGTTACATTGTCAAAAAAATTAATGTGACCAGATCTAGACTGTATACTGTATCTCGACCCACGGGGACTGAATGAGCCCATTGACAGAAAAATGAGTGTAAACTGGTTGAATGTTCTCATTTAGCTACAGTACAGTAGGATACAGTGTATATGAAAATACACACCCACACACACACACACACATACATACACACACACACACACACACACACACACACACACACACACACACACACTGGTACCACAGATATGCTGATAGCTAGTAGGCACTGTAATATCTACCCCATCTACCAAACTAAAATCACATGTTTTGTGTTGTATTGTCAGTGTTGTGGTTAGTTTTTGATTATTTTGTGATGTTGTGTAACTCAGACTCACGTTGTTTAATTTAATCAGCTTAATATAATTTTAATATTATTTTTATATGTTTATGTGTAGACCCCAAGAACACTGGTGTTATTTTGACATATTAAAACTATATTAAAATGACCATTTTCAAAATACATGCATGTTAGTTTAGGTTCCAGTGTAACTCCTTACATGTGAGTTTTTTGTTTCACAGTCACTCCTTGTTTCCTGTTGTTTCCTTTTATCCAGGAACATTTCTGCTATATAATCTGCTCTCCTAATGAAGTATATTACTGTCTTAATATACTGTTTAAGCAAACTGTTCAGCTGCTTCACATAAAAAGCTTTTCATCAGTGAACCACTGGAGGGCATTTATTGCAGCTACAGGAATTGTTGACATAATCAGGTTAGTGACTTACTGAGAAAAACATGCTTGTCTGATAAAATCTGGTGTACATCAGTATGTAGAGATATTTCTAGGAAATTGTTTTTTAAGAAAGAATGTAACAAAAATATGCAGCCACAGGTGAACTGGTTAGATAAAGAAGAGCATGTACTGTAATTAAAAAAAAAAAAAAAAGCCCTTCAAATCTAACCCCCTATATGCACACTGTAATGACATGATATCTGGGCTAATATTATTAATGTCCTAAAATTACCTTATCATGCCATAGTTCACCAGTTTTTGCTCTCTTGTTGGTGTTATTTTTGCGATCAGAACTAAATCATTTGTTGATTTTTTACTGTGTCAGGAAGCATAAAGTTGCAGTGTGTGACATGACTGGACTTATAAAGTGCAAGACAACAATGAAAAATGTTTTTTATTCTTATCAGAACCTAAATAATTCAACAATTGGTAGGCCCGTGCGCATTAGATAATTAACTGCAGCTCACCGAGCCCACCCCATTCCTTTCCGTGAATGGCTGGCTTGCCATCATGAATGTGAATGTCAAAGTAAATATGCAAGGTGGACTGACTGAGTAGGCAATGATGAGCCCTCTGGTTGCTCTACATCTCCTGTTTGTTTTGCCACTGCCCTTGGAAAGGTACTTGAGTGGCCTCCTGTTCTCAAGTAGCCCTGCCTTGAGGTCTAATAATCATCTTTTGTCATGCAAACATTTGCTTTGTATAACAAAAAGACCCTCTCTGTGTTGTCTTCCTGTAACTACAATATTCAATACAATAAGCCATAGACACTAGATAATCAAAAATCATCAGAGATAGAAGCCTCTTGGTTTTCAGACAGCACTAGGTAAAACAGAACAAAGGTTTTCAACAAAGTAAAACCTTTGCTTTCTTGCCTTTTTTTTGGAGCCACAAACTACACAACAACTTTGAAACATGGTTAACTGGTGAGATAAATATTGAACATATTCACACTATGTTATTATGAATCACTGGGAGACACCTTTTCCCCAGCGTATCTGTAGTCTTGTTAAGCTGACATTTCTAAATCAGCTGACCATGAATGCCAACAACAACTCAGGCCTGCTAAGATTTCAAAACAATGTGTCTTTCCACTCGGTTGTTTTTGAACATGCATTCTTCCAATGTTTCTATGCGACACTTCAACATATAGCATCATTGTTCATTTTGCTTGAATGTCTTGCCACTGAGGTTATGAGAGCATTCTGTTTACTTAAGACACAGCCCATATGTCTGTATTTATTTCCTGATTTAAAAGTTTATGAGAAAAAAGACACAAACAGAAATAAATGTCATTTTTCCTCCTTTTTTTTCCTTGGTGCCGTCTCCAGTGCTTGCTCATGGGTGAATGTTTGGTCTCCGTAAGTGAAAGGTGTCTAGACCGATATAAAAAGTGTCATGCGATAACTTCTATTGTGATATGACGCTGTATAAATAAAATTCACTTGGCATATATGTAGCTACAGGATATCTCATGTGACATACAACAGACATGTAAGAGCAGATCCAAAGGACAGGAAATAAACGGATATGAAAGCTTAGTGTTGCAACATCATAGTGACACTTCACGGAACATACGTATCTGCTGCCAAATTACAGTATCCAGTAAATAGAAAGGAAAGGGCCATAACATGCTAAAGCAAAACAAAAACCTAAAACATAACTACTCAAATTAAGTGGCAGCTCAATTAATATTGATGCCAAAATTATAAAGCATACTGTGACAAAGAAAGACCGATCTACAGAGAACAGAGGCGCTGCATTCACAGCCAGTAGGATGCAGGGGGGCAGAGTGTACCACAGATCACTCACTGATGTAAGCAATCACACTGACCTATCCAAATGCCAAGTGCAATGGCATTCAAGGCTGCTGCTAAACAGAAAAGCAAGTATTTTGATTTAAATATGCTGTGCACTGGCTAAAGGACTCTCTAGAGTACACAAGCAAACGATTGGAATGAATTAGAAATCAATTGGGAGACTGCTTAGGGGCATCTAATGGAGCAGACAGGTCAATCATGAGCCCATAACACTTAGTGATAAATCAAGTATATCCTGCTATTTAAAATGTTAACTTGAGTTATGTTCAGCTCATTTTAGGATGTATGTTCTGTGACCTTTGTGTGGGTTTTACTTGTAGTTATCTGGCCCGTTCCAGTTCTTTAGGAAAGCTAAGGGAATTGGCTGTGCACTGTTCTTTAACAAACGTACCAAATGTATATTTTCCAAAACAACCAGTTAGTCTTCATCCTTAAAGTCTTTTCTCTTGTAAAACCGAAAAATACTGTTTGAAAACTCTTCTGATAAAGCATAAATCTCAGCTTTGTGCCGCTTGTCCAAGTAACTTTTCTAGTGTGGCATCCTCTTCGCCTCATTGTGGTGCGCCAAGCCATAATGGACTCATTACTGCCCCCTACGGCCCAGGGGTGGTAGACACCCACTGGTGCTGAACGGTTGCCGAGAGCAACAGCTGTAGTGGGTAAATCCAGACAGCTAGCTAGACTATCTGTCCAATCTGAGTTTTCTGTCGCACGACTAAAACAACCTTTGAACGTACACATTTTCCACCAAAACAAGTTCCTTCCTGAGGCTATTTTGCAGCGGCACTGTGGCTCTCTCTGGCGCTTAGCGCTGCCCATGACGATTGTGATTGGTTTCAACAAATGCCAATAAACCAGATCATGTTTTTCTCCCATCCCAGAATGCTGTGTGGACCTGTGGAGGAAGGTCTGGCAAAGCGAGACTACAAGGATGAAGACTAACTTGTTGTTTTGGCAAATGTAAGTCTGGTTGAAAGGGTATCAATTAAACGCTGTCTCTATTTTCCATATCAATTGTACCAAATTATATAGTTCTTTCCAGGAAACTGGAATTTTTAAATTTTTTTAATTAAAAATTAAATTAAAAATTTAATTCCTAGGAAATTATTACCAAACTATGACCTGTGATAATGCATGTGTATAATGTCTCTGACCACACACTGACAGCAATTACAAATAAGCCACTATGCCGAAATCACCACACAGCCCAGCCTATAGCTATAACTACTGTCTCCACTAGATGTCAGCTAATGGTATTCCAGACTTTTTTGAGGCTACCTTTAACACATGACAGACAAAAAATACTAAACCTATCCCTGAATAAAGGCAGTCAGGCATGCTGTTGCATTGGGGCACCTGTTCACCTTTTGACCAGTAAAAAGCTCTTTGCTGACTGTGCGTCTACTGTCCAGTATCCTGTAGTCTGAAGTGGGCCACATAAAAACACAGAGGACATGAGTGTTTACTGACAACATACAATTCTCATCCATCATACAGCTCTGTCAGGGCCTCAGTCATACTTTTACTGTAAGCTGAACCTTTCTCTTTGTTGTTTCTGTCACCTAGTCTGTGATGCCTCACCATTACTGTATAGAATATAACCCTCAATGATTCATCCTCAAGCTGAAACAGCAATATTATTAGGTCCAATCTATGATAGAAAGCCACAAAAATGACAACTGAGACATTTCAGACAAAAGCTGTTATAAATCCATGGCATTCCGGTGTAAATGGCACAAACATGCAGACACAAATACAGACACAGAATCTGCACAGTCATCAAACAGGGATACAGAAACACATAGACACACATACAATCACACAAATGACAACTGTGTGTTGTAAAGAGGTTTCAGTTCAATAATAATCAATCATAACAGAAATTATTAGGATATACATTCTTACCCTCCATAGGCTCCAAAAGTGAAACTCCTCTTTCTCTGCGGCATGCCGGCTAATGGATAGCAGTGAGTCAGTCAACTCAATGGAGCCAGCACTTGTGTCACTTGCGCTGACTGAGCATGTGTGTGTAGAAATGTGTGTGTTTGTATGCTTTGCCTGCCGTCTGAGTTCCACACCCGCAGCCTCGGCTAACGTGCCCTGCCTCTTCCTTGCTCACACGCCTCCTTCACAAGCAGGGGGAGAAACGGCAAGAGGATGAGGGAGGAAAGGGGGAGGGGGCTGCTGACCATGCCAGTCTCCCAGGGAACCAGAAGTGTTAGTGGCAGCCTTTCTTGCGTACAGGCTACATGCTATCTCTTATTCATCAAGATCACAGAAAACACAATGGCAGGTGTTGGCAGGTTTTTCAAACCTGTTATCCCTAAAACCACAAAGCACTGACACAAGTCACAATACTATTGGTTACTTGATCATTTCAATAAATGGCTGCAGGCAAAACAGAGAGGAGTTCTTGAGAGTTCACTCAGAGCAAGTCTTGCAACACTCCCTCTCTCTGTCACTGAAAGACAGCTGGTTAAACAAGATGTAGACATCAGACAAACAGGCCATCATTCTTTACAAATGATCCTAGCTCCACTCCTGCATACTGTAGGTGATGACCTCTGTGAACAAGTTTTTAATCTGTTCAATTATCTCCCGCCTAATTGTTTCTTTTGTAAGCACATCACCTCTGGTATGCACACTAAAGGAGTTATCCTACATTATAATTAGCCACATTGATTAAACCGAGTAAATGTCTGGACACGGAGACTCTCCTTTAGCAGGCTGTTGAGTTTGATAAACGGGCAGCAGTGACATCATTAAGGCTGAAGGATTGCAGTGTAGCGCATCAGCCAGCTATCTGATAGACATTCATTCCAAGGCATTTGCACTATGTCGGATGAAACAGACTCGCAGTGTTAGGCAGGACAGAGTCAGCTGTGTCCGATGGGAAAAGCAAGTTAGTTGACAACCGTTAATTTGACCCTAAATCATGACTAAATAAAATCTCACCAACCCAGGACCTTAATCTCCCCAATGGACCCATGATGTCTTCATCACATTAACTGCAAAGCAATCATAGTAAATGAGCACTTCATTAATCAATGCGCCCACCAAACAAGCACAATCACGCTGATAGACAATTACATCATCTCCCCACAGTTGCATCATACATTTCCTCTGAGAGAGCCCTTTTCTAAAGCATTACACCACAGCATCATTGTCCTTGGCTGACTTTGTTGTTAAAAGAACTCACTTTGTCTCTTGGCCATGCCGTCATTTATCTGACCAGACAAATCTTTGGCGGATAGAGGCTTCATTGATTATAGCCATTTTTGCTTTGATTGACATTATTGACAATTTGTTTTAAGCCATGCAATGGCCTCCACTGATGCCAATGTCTGTTTGTCTGTCTGTCTGTCTGTCTGTCTGTCTGTTGATAAAAAAAATAATCAGAAACTATTAGGTGGATTGCCATGAAGTTCACTCGAGACATTTATGGTTCCCAGAGGATGAAGCATACTAACATTGGTGATCCCTGACTTTTTCTCTTTTCATTTCAGTAAATTGTCTCAATAAAAAACTATCATATTTGGTACAGACGTTCATGCCCCCTCAGAATGAATTGCCATCCCATGTTGTCCCTGCCCAGATGTTATAAAGGCACCCTATACAACACAATAAAAATATAACGATTGTACGGTTAACATCCACCTATAAATAATGCCACAGCATAGATCATGGTAGTAATCCATACTAATGGGTAAGTAGTACAAACAAATGCATGGAAAGGAGTAATACTGATTAAGAATTTGAATATAACTATGTAAAGTTGCCACGCTAGAGTTGGTTTTTTAAAAACAAAAACTGTTTTATCACTTCTCCAACATGAAAAGAAATCCTTAACCAAGCGACCAGCTCAGAGCTCAGTTGCTTTAAATGAGCTGAAACAATCAGAAAACCACTTGCTTTGTTCTTACAAAGAGCTAGCTGTTCTTTCCATCCTTGGCACTGCCACTGCCTAACTTTATTTAAGTGCCACTGAATCTATTGATTCGTGGCTTCAGTCCTGTCTACTTTCCTGACAATCCAATTAAGTAAAGCAGCTGTGGCGTGTGCGAGCCATCTGAATGGGTGCAGCCCAGACAGAGGCCTTTAATCACATCACCTCAGGAACAAAGCCCACTCCTTCCAGCTCTGGCTCCTCTTGTGTCTTAAAGGAAGTGGACGGGCAGGAAGACCCTTAAGAGGACAAAGGCAAAGCAGATCCCTCCCTGATATCCACGTCGTCAGACGCTCAGAAACTACTGATACTGCAACACCAACAAAACACAGACCCAGACAAAAACAAAACACGCTACACATTGTTATTCCATAAACCAACACTGACACATGCTATCATTTCTACAGGTGTGAACAGATGTGGAATGTCTCCTCCCACTTGAATCTGTGAATGGGAAGCTACCGTCCAATGAACTCAATAATTTATTTCCAGTGTGGACAAAGAAGCAGCAGTAGTAGTAGTACTGTAGTAGGGCAGATGTGGATGCAGAGTAGGTGTGTGATATATGAGGAGTGAGGAAAGGACAGAGCAGAGGCAAAGATCATTCATTCACCTTCAGCTCTGCTTTCCTGGGGCAGGAAATTTGTTTCTGTGGAATAAATGAGCGTTGTGCCTGTCTAAAGAAGGCACACGCTGATTTAACAGGCAACTTGTGCAAAGGCCTTTGTTAAGGCATCATAATTTATCACTCAGTTCCTTTTAAATGTGAAATGAGGTTTAACGTGTTTGAGGCCAAACAAACCTCATAAATCAACTGTGATATAAAGCAACGTGAGGTTCAGGATAAAGTATAGCGCTGCTGGCTCAACAAAAGCATTATTCAAATAGAAAAAAAATAGAACAATTCATATTTATGCTCTATGTTTATTCTCATTAATATTAGATTTTTCTCTGTGATGTAAGAGTGGTTTATTCTCTATTCTCTAGCCTTTCTCTGGTATCAATGCAGGGCAAGTAATATTAATAAAATTGTATTTATAGCACTTTTCAAGCAAGGTGCACAAAGGGCTTTCCAGAGGAAGGGAAATAAAACTGAGCCAAGGAGCAATAATCTCTAGGCGAGGCTGGAATAGAAGATCCAAAGTGGCCGACTTGAGAGGCATCTGAGAACAGGGTGTTATCTGCCCCCAAACTTTATTTGTAATCAATGTCACTTTGAGGGCCTTAAAAATGTATTTTCTGATGAGTGTTGGAGTCCTACATGAACACACAGTTTCCTTTGTTACATCTTAGATGAGAGGGCTTGTTAGCATTCAAGGAAATTGCAACATGCTGTTGGTTCACACAAGTCAGGTACATTTAGTTTAGAATATTTCCCTTGAATCAGGATACTGTTGGTATCCTGCCATGTTTATCTGAAGTTAGCCAGGATGAAGTCTGAGCTTCATCTCAGATGAGGAGGGCTTTACTACCATTCAAGAGGAATTGCATTATGCTTGTGGCATGGTTTCAGGATGGCAGATCGCAGTGGTTCTGTTGTTTTAGCGGACTAATGTGCTCCCTGCTAATACTTCTTAATCAGAGTGCAATACATTTTTTTTACGGGGGGATTAGCTCTCTCAGCAGCTGCTCGAATTCAATGAGTGCTCCCTGAAACAGCAAAACTAGATCTAATAGCATAGTATAATCATTTGCTTTACATGGTCAATTCAGTTAGACGAAAATGTCTCTGGCTGAAATAATTTCTGTTATAGCTCAAACTGCTATAAAAAATAACCACGTTTTTAAATTATCAATTATTTCTACCTAGTAGAAGTTATTGTACGATTGTAGTTATCAATATTCGGGGTGAGAGGGCTGGGCAGTCAATGTTTTTGTTTGGAATGGACCTCTACTCTAAAAAGGTAGAAGGAGAGCTAGTGAACAGCCCCTTAAAGAACCGGGTTAATCATTCCACAATATTTAAACTGTATCGTCATGAACACACTGCCTATGACCAGTGTATATATTCTAAATATTTTCCAGACACTTGGCTGAACAAGGGCAACACATACACTTGGATATTTGGAGAGGGTGAGTTTGCGGAAAAAGGGGTGCCATACAAATATTTGAAGGGAGTGAATATTCAAAGGGCAATTGTGCTTTGAAGCATGAGGAAATAAGCTGAGCCTTATCTGGGCGAGCATTTCATTTTCATTACACTTTTAAAATTTCAGTAGCTGGCTGAGCATAAGAGTGCATGACTGTAGCCACAGCAGATGTAATTATTAAAAGCTGTAACTATTTGTTAGTTTTGGATGATTCAAATTGCCTGTCAAGTCACATTGAACAGAGGAAGGTCTATTACTTGACTTGACTTAACTTTATTGCCACTTCAAAGGAACTGAAATGGTATTAAATATTGTATTTGCTTTGTAAGTCACTCCTCCTCACTCTTTCTTTAGTTTATGCAGAATTAACATAGTTTATCATCCTCTGCCTGCTTTGTATACAGACTTGGAAAGTAGACTCCTCTTGCGGACGGCTGAAAATAGCATAGTTGGAAAGAAGTTACAGTACAGGTTGTTGACTGTCTGACTGGGAGGAGTAGAGCGAGCCTACTGAACCATCCTCCTCCCGATGAGGTCACGTGCCCCTCAGGCCCCTGGGCCCCCACTACAAACAGCCTCACGCACACACTGCAGCCTTTCATAGCCTTTCATTAGAGGGCCAGGATATTATGCCAGACACAGCCCAAGAAAAGAGCTGTTGTTGCAACGTCCTCAAATCGCACGAGCCGTATCCCACTTTACGTTCCACTCTGTTGAGGTTTGAATGCAATTATCAGTTCCCTGTATTGATCCCATTATTCTCATTTCATTGGTGAAAGTCTGGCTATAATGAGTAGGCTATTATTACTCATTATGCACGTTTTTGTTTTCATCCATCTACCTCATTTTTCAGTTACAAATGGCATAGTTTTTTAAGATATGTTTAGGGCTTTTTCCTTTGTTAGAAGAAATGAAGAGAGACAGGAAATGGGGGAGGGGGGGGGGGGGGGGACATGCAGCAAAGGGCCTCAGGTAGGATACGAACCCTGGCCACTGACAAGGACTGGTGCACGCTCTACCAGGTAAGCTAGAGGTCGCCCCATTATTTTTTTACTCAGCAGTTCATCTTTTTCAGACAACGAGGATCCGGTGCAGTATAAGTGTAACAGCTACAGTGACATGTTGCTCATTGATCTTTGTTGCAGTAAGAGATCTATTTCAGTTCTAATGGATCCACAGTGCCATGCTATCTCTCCGCTGCGTCCCAAGCAGCTCTGTGATGGATGTTTTTTGTGACTGAGGAGGACTCTGTCTTCATGCCAGGTGATCAATAGATGACTCACCACAGCAAAGACTCAACTTTAAACCCCTCGGCCGGTGGAGAAATGCCAAAAAGCTGAAGGGCGAGTTTTATTCCTTTTGCTTTCAACTGTAGGCAGGAATAGTAAATCAGTTTTTTTATTTCATTACCACTGACCACTACTGCAGCATTGAACAAGCCAAGATTAGGTGTTTTTCGATTTCAGAAACGTTTGCACTGGAAAGGTCAATAAAAAAGTTGATTATTTCAATATTGTGAGTGTATTTAAAGTGTTAAAAAGAGTAAGTCTACATGCATGTGCTTTATTACTGGTTTATAAGTGATGCTCATGGGAATGCAGAGTAACGGTGCCCTCTCCTGGACAC
Source organism: Sander lucioperca (assembly GCF_008315115.2). Lineage (NCBI taxonomy): Eukaryota > Metazoa > Chordata > Actinopteri > Perciformes > Percidae > Sander > Sander lucioperca. The sequence goes on from NC_050184.1 coordinate 31,306,086, forward strand.
CGTGATGTAAATCAGCCTTTGCATGGAAACAGCAGTTGTCTCCGAAAACAGAGAGAAAGTTCTGCATGTGTCACCCAGATAAAAGCAGACTGTAGTGACGAAGAGGGCAGGAAATGTGCTTAGTCTCCTGCAACAGAGACAACCTATGAGTCAGACCAAGCGAATCCATATCTGCAATACAGTATATTACAAGTCACCTTGCAAGTTTTTCATCATAGCAGTTTCAAAGCAATGGTTCTGCAGAAAACATCCTCACAGAGACCACACACACACACACCCGAGTGTGAGTGTCCCCTCTGTATCTATTCTCCATCTACAGTATCTGTCATACAGCTCAGTAGTGCAGAGAAGAAACTATTTGAAATCATTAAAGGGAGGAACAGCACGTAGCATTTGTCATTTATGTTGGCTTTATGCTTAATTATAATAATAATAATACATTTTATTTGTAGCGCTTTTCAGACGCTACAAAAACGCTTAAAGATACTTTACAGTAAAACCAGCACATATAGCACATTAAAAACAAATAAGCAATAAAACCAACACATAAAACAAGCATATTAAAAGTAATTAAAAACTAGGGCTGGGCGTATCAATCTAAATATCGATAGTATCGATACCAAGATGAGTATTGGTATCGGATCGATACTGTCGTGATGAGATCGATACTTTTGTTGCAGTTTCTCTCCGAGTTCATGCGAGCACAGCGTCTCTCCAAGTCTGTGCGCAGTGTGCAAACAGCGCCCCTCTCTCTCTCTCTCTCTCTCTCTCTCTCTCTCTCTCTCTCTCTCTCTTCCCTTCCCCCTCCCTGCTCTGCCGGAGGAGAGCGGAGAATCAGAACAGTTATATTCATATTTATACATTGTGGCTTAAGCCTAAGTAAATTCACAAACTTTTGTTTACTTATTTTGCACAACTGACTTTATTTTTCACAGATATCTGTGTGTAATGGAAGGTATTTTTGGTTGTGTTGTTAACTGTTATATTTATATTTTGTTATTATTTTTATACTGTTACATTGTTTTATATTGTTCTAGTTAGTAAATAAAAACATTTAGATTTGCCTAAAATCTTTGTCCTATGTTTTATCATAATCATAATCAACTAACTAAAGGCAAAATCACAATTATTCAATGATCGTGACGTTACAAGTAAAAAGTATCGGTATCGGTATCGGTATCGGCGATACTAGCCCTGTATTTAGCCTACTTGGTATCGGATCGATACCAAAATTCCCAGTATCGCCCACCCCTATTAAAAACAATAAAACCAGTTACTATCAGGTGAGAAATGTAAGACTATTGTATGTGGAAAGCTAATATGAAGAGGTGTGTTTTGAATGTGTCCAGGTCAGTACAGTCACGGATGTGTATGGAGAATAACCTTTAGGTCATCTGTGGGAACCATTTGTTCCAGGATGATGACTGAATACTTAATTGCAGTGAGTTGTAGATGTCCCTACCATAGCATGTCCTATGTACAGTAAGTGCTACATGTGATTATGGAAATCCACTTTGAAACCATAAATAATGTTCTATGTTAAAAGGAGATGGTGGCATTTAGCAGTTTGGTGATAGACAGAAAGACTAAACAGAGCCAGGAAGGAGGATAAATCCATGGTCTCGTCTTATGTCAGCCGTGTTCACACAAAACCTGGCCTGAACTGCAGCAATACTGCATCGTGGTACGATTACTTTTACAGTACACAGCTACATGCCCTGAATTTCTTTATTTGGCCAATAAATATTATATTGTATCAATTAATTGAACATATCTAAATGCTTCCCTAGCTTATAACTTACACACACATACACCATAAAAAAGTCACAATGATGTTGTAGTGCATCTAATTAAAGGAGCAGTGTGTAGGATTTAGTGACATCTAGTGGTGAGGTTGCATAGTGCAACCAATTGAATACCCCTTCGCTCACCCGTCCCTTTCCATGCATTTATCGAACCTATTGTGGCCTTCAGGTAACACAAAAACGCAAAAGACTCTCTCTAGACACAGAGTTTTGTTTGTCCGTGCTGGGCTACTGTAGAAACATTCGGTGCAACATGGCGGACTGGTGCAAGAGGACCCACTCCCTATAGAGCTAAAGGGCTCATTCACACACAAACGATTCTTAGGCTACATCCGCATTATATGTTTTCTTTTTAAAACGCATATCTTTTGCTCAACGCATTCTCATGAACGGGTTTGTATGATATCGTACAAAGATTAATGCACAACAATTCATTTGATATCCTACGAAATTAGGCGACCGCCGGCTGGTCACATGATGACCGGTCTCATGACTGTTACATTTTGTGGTCTTTACAGTTAAATAGCCAAGAAAAGGTTGCTGTTGAGTTTAGCCCACAAAACGTGACTGTGAGCCGGCTACAGAGCACCACGAGGCGACGTTCCTTTCAGTGGCCGTGGCAGTTGAGTTTAGCTGACAAAAGGTGGCCGTCATACGGCAACGACGTTTAGGTACCAAAATAACTAGTAAAGATTAGAGAAAAGATTGTGGTTTGGATTAAAACAACAATGGTCTTCTTAAAGAGCTCATATTATGCTCATTTTCAGGTTCATAATTGTATTGAGAGGTTGTACTTCGCAGGTTGTATTTCAGACATATTTTACGAAATTTGTTAACCGAAATGTGTTTCTGAAAACATTTTAAGCGAGAAATAGGCCATACAGTTGCTAAATCTGTCTTCATTTCAGATCGACAAAGGTCAGTTTAAAAGATATTCATCAGATTTTGAGAGGCGTTCGTCAGGCTCATCCCACTCATCATTTCTGGTAATTGGTCATTGAGTCCGACTGCCCACTGGCCGATTCAACAAGTCAAATCGGCCCAAATGAATGGCGACGGCTCCTCAACTGACGATGGCACGGAACACACCAAACAGACTCGGCTCACCGACCTCGCCAGACGGCCGATAATCGGGTTGGTGTGTCAGCGCCTTTAAACCACTGCTCCTTTAAAGGTTGTGAGGTTGGACTAGGTCTATCTAGTGAGTTGCTGTGGCACATTGAAAATAACTTTTCAGTCATTTTTCAGTGGTTCTCCAGTCACTTCAATCAAGCGAGATGAAGGTGATGAGGATAGTTAAATGTACAATATACAAGCTACAGACTCAAGATACTACTGCTGTGACAAGACGTTTTCCTGAATGTTAATAAGGCCGACATCAAAGAGTGTGGATGTGAGGTATAGCACTGAGTAACCAATTCAAATAAAACTCAGTGATTACACCTATATACATTTTAGGTAGGTAGAGAAACTTAACGGACTGGAAACAGTACAAAGGCAACTTGTGATGAAAATCAAGAGTAAACATAGAAGCCGCGCAGATACAGAGGCTGAGAGTGGGTGACTCATTCAAAGCCAATCAAAGAGACAGAACCCTTTCGTTCTAATGAGCTGTTTGCAGTGGTCCAACTGACATCCTCCTTTGAGCAGAGAATGCACACAAATGCAATTTGCAAATGAATAATTCAACAGGGATGAAAATGATGCATCCAATTTCTAAAAAAAGGTATCAACATGAGGCTTTAAATATTGTTTGTTTGGTGGTGCCCGGGACAGCAATAATTAAGATGTCACCTCAGAAAAAACAACACAATGACTTTTAATATAGGAGAAGAAAGGGACACATTTATGATAAAAAAAAACAAAAATAAGACAAGATAATGAAAACAATGTAGTTGCTAATACAAGTATCTCTCCATGTTACCATCAGTCAGCTTTCCCCAGCTTCATGGTGACACAACACGCCTTCATTTAATGCAGCTTCTCATCCCTGGTGCCCCTGACTATATTAATTACAGCACTGGCTTGTATTTCTGACATCACAGACAGGGCTGTAATTTACAAAAGGGTTCTATAACATATCAGACATCAAACTACAGCATGAGAGGGCAAGAGTGCAGTAGAGAGTCAATTGCACAGCTAAAGAGTGCATCTTCACAGGCTTGCATATTTGATATAGTGCCAAAGGCGCATCCTACATGTATGATGATGAAAGAGCTGCAGAGTGTCTCAGTAGCAGCCAATGGCCTCAAATAAACCAGCATATAAATAATCCATGTGAAAGCTGGAACAGCTTGTCTGGCTGAAGCTCTGATTCTTCCCCTGGTTTCTTTTCATAGTTGAAGTTGAAATGTCTTTAATGTCTTTGCTATATGTACAATAGCAAAGTGGAGAAATGGCCCGGTTCTCCACACCTTTAATAGGCAACTGAGGTGAATAAAACTAGAAGATAAAAATCAGCTAAAGGACCAAGTAAACAACTGGATGAAACGGAGAGTGCAAGGGTTTAGATAGATTAGCCTGTGAAAAGCCTTGGAAGTGATCAATTAAACTTTAAGGTAACTCCTGAAGCATAGAGGTTTCTAGCAAAGTGACTGTTACTTTTGTATACCAGCCTAGTTGCAGCATTTCAGCACAGTGTAGCCATAATTCTTCATAATAAAAACTGGTGAACAGCAGTAGTTTGTAAGGTGATGAAAGCTCAGCTCAACAGGCCTAAAGGGGAACTCTACTGATTTTACACAATGTTACAGGTCTTGGGAGTACTACTGCAAGTGTATAAAAGGTTTTCTAAAGCCTTTCATGGCTCCAGAGGGAGCTGCACAAAGTCTCAAATGCCCTCAAGTGATGTCACTTGAGTCAGCAGACTGATCTCATGAAGTGGCGTATGTATGACACGCCAATTCGTATGCCATTATTGGCATGTTATCAAGACATCAAGGCATACTCGCCTTTTAGCGCGTTTATCAACGCCGTTTGACCTCCATTGAATTACCTTGCGATTGCGTGTGAATCTATGCCGTAGCAAGTAGTATGAAAGGGCGAAAATCCACGTAGGGAGGTTGGTCGGGGTGGTGGATGGGTCAAACAGAACTTTCACCCAGGAGACCGGGGATTGTGTCCCGCATTTTACGTTTCCGTTGCTTTTTTCTTTTACTAAAGCCAACGCTGTTGTTCTTTTCCTAAACCCAACCGGAGCTCCAAATGCAACATCCCGTTCTGGCGTAGACATACACGGCGTAAACACACACGCGGATAGCTCCAAATGCAACGTCCCGTTTCTGTGTATATACACGGATAGCTCATAACGCGGACAGATAACACGTACTACTTGGCTTTAGAAAGTGGCGTGTATGTTTACGCAAAGTCATGATATCACGTTGGAGTCAGTGTCGTTTGGGGCTGAACATTATAAGTTTGAAATAAAACAAATCTGTGGGTGTGGAGTTAGAAAGAAGTGAGTTTCCCAGACCTCTGTAATCCGCTCCTCGTCCCCGCTTGAGGCTAGCGGCTCGAGGCTACTAGCATAACACACCTGAATCTCCTACCAAACCGTCAGCGGTTGGGTTAAATTGTGGGTAATGTAGGCACCAGTTTTTGACAAAAAAAAGTAGAGTGCATGGGATAAAAAAAAGATCTCTGGTTCTGCTGCATCAATTTTGATAAAAATTTTTTTAACTGTCCATTGTGAGTGTGACAATGTTTTAGGAGTTGTGGTAAATGAACATTTTAGGTTTAGTACTCAAGTATTGATTTTGGTGTCGCCTTTGATTGTGCGTTTGAGTTGTGAGGTTTGTCAGATTAGAGTCAGCTGACAGTAAACTATGAGTTAACATTAAAGGGCCATTGCCCTGAGGAAGGGCCAAGTACTGGACACATGATGACTGAATGAGTAAATCAACCTTGTCATGATCTCAGCAACTGCTGCTCTTTTGTCTACTTGAGGATGTATAAGGCAATGCACTCTGAAAGTCTGGAAAGAACACCATGTTCAGGTCTTCTCTCCATGCTGCATGAAGTAAAGAGATTTGATTCATCAGATCATCGACTCCGTAATATTTCTGAGGAATTTCATACAATGCGACATCTGTGGAGTACTCTTATTATGTTGAATTAGCTATTTGGATTTGGTTAAACATCTATAGGCTACCAGACCTATGATAGGTATTTCAGCATTGTTTGAATTTCACTGTAAAAGTGTCAGTGATACATTTATTTATATGAAAATTTCACAAATTATTACTTTAAAATAATTGTATATGCACACAAAAGGGGTTGTGTTTTTTATTAAAGTCCATCACTCCCTTTATTACCATCATAGCAGTTTTAAACCATTTTTCTTTTACCATTAACACCATTTAGTGTATTTTTGCAATTGTTTTTAAGTCCTTGCATGTACAATGCAAAGTTGGGATCTGGTGCAAATACGTACTAAAATATACAGAATAGATTTTCTTTGCAGTTGTCATTGTTGCAATATCACGTCATATCACAAACTTGTTAACCTCCCAATGTAAAATTGATACTGTATATTTCATAACTGTACATCCCGTTCTACATAATCACTCCCACTAAATCAGTTAACTTTATGAGTATGGCATGTTATTAATTTTACATCACTCTTGAGACAAAATAGCTACAAAAACTATTTGAGCTACTGGGGATTTAACCTTATTCATTACAAACTTATCATGTGAGATCTGATTAATGATTACACAACAGTGAATTTAAACTGCCCCACTCCAGGACTTTGGCAGGGGCCAATTCATTTCTGCCTTGCAGCCCCTCTCCAACGCTCATCCTCCCAAACTCTGTGTTTTATAGCCAGAACAAGGATTTCCAACCCCACCAGGACGAGCCCATCTGCCTTTTTCTTGTTGCTCGGCCAAAAAGGAATTCAAACCTCATGAATTAACAAATATGTTGTGATTTTACAATGGTTTTGCAGAAGAGCAAGAGTCATGATAGGGTAAAACAAACCGTGTAAGTCTGTGTTTTCTCTGTGGGGCTTCTATTGTTGCTGGTAAAAAAAATATCATCTGCAGCAGGCAAATCTCTACATTGAGCAGAGAACATTGCTCAGCTGTAAAAAGTGAAGGTCCCGTTACATTGAATAATAGAAGAGGCTGCTGTGTGGAGGGACTGGCTGCCAGAGCACACAAATCATTCGAGTCCGCAGCCTCCCACGGCTCGCATAGCGACAGACACGGAGGCACTCAACTGGAAGCATAAAGATGTGCAGAAGGGAGGGTTGTATGTGGAAAATAATTGGGAGATTTAGAGGTGAGGAAATGAAGGAGTGAGGATGGAAAAGGGAAAAGTGGAGGGATAGAAAGATAAAAGGATAAGCATGAAGAAATGGAACTGTGAATGGATGGCATGCTGTGTATAGAAATCCAGGATGGAGGCACTGAAGGATGAAGGGTTTCCAGGAGAGGGTGGGTGAAGATCACTGGCAAAGGAGGGACTGATTTTAGAAAACTACACATCTGTGTAATCATTTTAGGGACTGTCCTGTGCAAGTTTATCTATCAAATAAAGCAAATATATATTCCAGTATAATAAAAACTGGATCTGTTAAATGTATTCATTCCTACTCACTTGTTTTTCACTAAATTGGGGCTTTAGGCTTTCATGCCAAATACATTAAACACATTTAAAGAGGTCAGCACATTGACATTTTTTTTAGTCCTGGCAGTTTCTGCTGCTCAGGTGCAGGCTTATTCACTAAAGGCAGGCAGCCATGAAATAGACTGAAACACCAGTCAACCTCGCAAATACACAGATGCACTACTTAAATAGAATAAACAAACATCGCAGGAAAAACAACCCTCCAAGCATTCGTCTTTTTAAAATTCAAAACATGTAAAATGATCAGCAGTCAGAAATCAATATGGGCTGATATCTTCTGGCACTGGGTATCATAGAGTCTAAAACAGGATGCTGGTATCAGGGAAATCCTACTCTAAGAGATATACTGTAACACAAAAAAAGACAAAAAATGAACTGATACCCTCTATCTCTCACTCTCTCTGAATGACATTAATAAACACAATGAATCATTCTTCTCAATTACCTCAAATAAATATTCAGTATTGTCAGTAAATATGGTACAGTATATAAGGTACTCCAATTTGAGAAAAGACACCTGGTATTAGAAAAGTCCTTAACGCTCTAAATCTTCAGATTTCCTCAAATACTTTAATTTTACACAGCCTGAAATATGTTTCTTGATGCTAATGTGATTCTGTTAAAGCATCTCAATGCATTTTCAGTGAATAAATGGAGACCTGTATTCTACTCAAATCTATCGAGGGAAGATAAAGAAAAAAAAAAAAACATACCCAAAGAGGATTTAACACTGGATGCAATATGCAGCCACCAAGCAGTGTGCCATAAGAGGTGTTGATGTGCAAAAAAAGATGGAGCCGCTCAGTGCAGGAAACAGGAAGCCCTGCAGCTCCTTAATGGGAATGTGGTCTGTGGATCAATGATTGAGATTGAGAGAAAATGTCATTCTGTCATCAAGTATCACATCAATCTATAAAGCTTGAACAGGAATGTTGAGGTGCAAATAATCACTAAATTGACATTCAATTATGCCAAATATGCACTCCATCCATACTCAATAGAAGGCATAGCTGCAGGAACGGTGACATTATGGAATAAAATGTCATTGGAGAAAATGCTATTGTGCAATCAAAACACTCTTGGAAAAGGGCGTTTTGACATAACAGTTTATATATATATATATATATATAAAAAATGAACTCCAATTGATTCTTTTTAAATGTATTTATTTGGTATTGTCATAATGGCTATGTATTTAATATTGAACATTTCGTATTTTCAGAAAACGTGACACATCTGCATGCAGTGACATCTGATGGGAAACACACAAAGCACAAAGAGTGTTTTGCCTTCAGGTCACCCACAAACAACAAAAAAAAAAGTCCCAAAACGCTAGTCAAACTAAAAACAGTTGTTTCTACCAAATACTCCCCAGGAAATATTTGATCAAATATCTTATCTTAAAAAACGAACAAGGCTAAATGTCTTAAAACAAATCTCAACTTCACGATCGACACGCATCGATGATGTCAGCGAACAAACCATTTTTAGTTAGTAGTTTTTTTTTAACGGCGACTCTTGAATCAAAACTTTTGTCTCTTAAAGTAAAACAAAAAGGAGGTATGAAAAAATGATGCAACAAAGATTACTGCTACGTAATAATCAACACAAACAACACTGCCCGTGCAACAACGCCAAGGAGGAGCAGCTCCACCAATAATTCCTGCACGGGACAGAACTACTAAAAACTTGACCATTACCGCTATACTCGCTACTCCAGCTATTTAAATTCAGCTGCAACTATTGTACACACACACCACACCGCTGAACAGCAACACTCCCCGTGTTGGAGCATGCAGAGAGGACAGTACCTTGGCTGTTGTCTTCAGGCAGGCGGCTGGAAAGTGAATGAGTTAGTGATGCCGAGTACAGTGGTGATGAATGGAGGCTGCGCTGCCTAGCAACCAACAGACCAATCAAAAAAATGAAAGGCAATTTGACAGAGGTTTGACTACATACGCAAGTCACTAGATGTATTTCATTAATTAAATGTTAGGCTGTCCTCATTCTGTTCACAATAATCCCAATCGTATCAGATAGAGAACACATGAAAGTGAAAAACACTTATTTCCAACATGGTGCCAAGATGTTTGACGACAGAGAAAACACAAAGAAGCACAAGACGTCCAACATAAAAAACTAAAACAAGCACAATCATCAAATCCAAAAACGCATCATCACAATTTGGTAATAAGAAAAAATCTCAACATCAAAAAACATGTACAGCTAAAATAACGTCATTGCAAATTTCATTATAAATCTGTTACCCTGTTCCATAGAAAAGTCCTAACCTGACTTCTATAAGCCCCTACCAACACGGGAAGTGTATAAAAAAAAAAAACCACATTATTATGTCAGATTTTACTTGTTTATTTGTGCATCGGTAGCTTTTTATTGCTCAGCATTTTCATATCACTTTGATTGAGGCTGCAACCAGCAGAGCGTCTGTCAATATTGATCCACATGCTCTCTGGACAGCAGCTAAATCTACAGCACCCTCTAGTGAATTCCTCAGGGAAGTGGGTCACCGGGTAGAACCTTTTATATATGTCAATGGGTAGAACAGGGATCCTTTTCCCTGTAGAGGGAGTTGTGCAGCACCTTCTCGACTAAAAATAAAACTAGCTACAGTATAAGAATCTAAGATATGTCCGCTGGGCCTAAAATAGGAAACATTAGACAGTCACTGAGGAGAGCACAGAGATCTCATCGTATGTGAGACATCTCCTCCAGAAAAGGTGTCTTCATGCAGCCTGTGCAAAGTTGGTCCATCCACAGAGGAGCCTCGTGCTGCAGGGGGGTGCGGCGGGGGTAGAAGGTGTACGAGAGGTCGTAATTTAAAAGGCAGCTGAGCGAGGCCATGTAGACATCCGAGAAACGACACAGACGTCTGGAGAAGTAAGTGGGGTTGTGACACGTTCGGAAGAGGCTGCCAAACTGAGGGTTGAACAAGTTCTTTGTCATCACCCTGCGACACATAAAAGGTCAGGGTATATACGTTAAAATGATTTTAGGCATGTATAGATGCACACACACACACACACACACACACACACACACACACACACACACACACACACACACACACACACACACACACACACACACACACACACACACACACACACACACACACACACACACACACACACACACACACACACACACACACACACACACACAAAAAGGTGGAAGTGGAAAGTAAAAGTAGCAAAACAAAAAGTAAAAATACCCAATTACAAGTGAAAGTCTTGCACTAAATATGCAGGCAGAATGCCCTCTGCATTCAAACAGCATTTTAATATTAAAGCTGTTCGAAGTGGAGCTAATTCTACCTATTTTATTTACAGTTGGGCAGTTTAATTTACTGTAAAATAACATATGTTATATGCTCATTGTAGGTTCTTTAAATCTTAATCTACAAAGTAACTATAGCTGTCAAGTACATATAGTGTAGTAAGTATAAAGTGTCATAAAACTTAAAAGTACAAGTACAAGCACCTCAGAACTGTACTTTGATAAATGCACCATATGTGATAAAAGCAGGGTCATTAGGCTCATTGGGAGGTACACAACATTGAGTGATGGATTAAATTAGTGGCACCCACATGAGTTCTTCTCTCTCGTTATGCCATTCCTCAAACACCACTTTAGATGCTGGGTCCCGATGAGTCTAAGATAATAAAGAAAACGACAATATGAACAAATCGAGGTCTGTTATACAGAAGAAAAAAAAAACATTTAATGGAAACCTAGTATTTACAGATACATAAGCAACTAATCATCTGACCTTCAGTTTAAAAAGGTGAGAACATACACCGTTTGGACAATATTTCTGACATCCCGTTTTGTCGACATGTCATCAAACCAGTCACAAACAGCTGGAAATGAGTGTCAGTGCAGATGGTGGTTTGCCAACAGTTCATTTTGCAATATGAGGCTTACCAAACATGAATAAGTGCTAGCTATGTCAAAATCTGTCCCCTTTAACCCTTAACACATTTTGGGTTGGAGTTGGTCAAGACTGGCATTTTCAGGTGTGTCACTGTGGTTTCTTGGAGAGCCCCTGCGTAAAAACAGAGTAAAAGGGATTCACTTCTCACCTGTAGGCGTTCCATCAGGCCGGTTAAAGCCTGTAGCCAGGTGAGGCTCAGAGCGTACCGCTTTGTGCTCACCACTTTGGTTTCCTGCTCCAACTCCGGCACTATGGCTGCTGTTCGCCAGCCATGTCGCAACATCAGGTCCTACCACCAAGTGAAATTGCTTCGGTCAAACTCTAGCCTGTACAATGTTAAGTCATCAGTGTGTTCTACAAAATCCATCAAATCACGTGGCATCTTTATTTAAGAGAGAAGCAGTAGAGTACTCCAGGGGAGTCATATCCACAGAAAAAAAAAAAAAATATCCATACCATTGATTCTACATTTTTTAAATGTATCATTTTTTAAACAGTATCAGGGAGTCTGCACTGCCATCTGCTGTTCACAGCCCCCTCTGGCCCCACCCAAACGTCAGATTGGAAATTTTCTGAATTGTGCAATAGGTGGAGACAGTGGGCATCTGGCAGTGTGTGAATCTGCACATCTGTGTTTGACAGGGCCTGGACCGTAAATAATGAATAATTGCTACTTTTTTTAAATCTTGAAAAATGATATTTTTTGTCAAATTCCCACTTTGAGAGGAAACAGGATACATTGTGTGCATTAAATGCATAGAAAAACATCCTTTAACAGTTAGTCATACTGTGGATACTTAACGCAGGGATTCATCCGCGTGCTTTGACACTTACAGCCAAGTCACTATACAGATGGTCTCCAAAGTAAAGAACCCTTGAACCTCGCCAGCCTGACAGTCTGAGAAAGTCAAAGAGATTTCCCTGGAACACAAAAGAAAACCACAAACCATTCTCTTTAGTTCATTAAGTACACACAGAATGCAACAAGTAAAAACGTGTAACATGTAAACACTACTAAATAGAGAGAGAAAGCCTAATGATAAGAGGATCAGGACAGCTCAAACATAGGGAAACATTTAGCTTTGAGAGAAGTCAGACAGTAGCATAAGGTGATACAGACCTGTTTGTAGATCTGTCCTTTGTCCAAACTGTTTATCTTTTCCCACCGAAGGTCTCCATTACCATCCAAGCGCCTGAAGGGTCTGAAAGGGTGACAATTTTTAATGGCATTTCTGAACCAGATTCACCACTTTCTGCAAAACATTTACTCACTTGATGCAATCAGTGAAGAAGTGAGGTTTGTCTGCCTGGACAATGACAACATCAAAGAAGTCTCTCCATTCTTTCCCCACCATGTGTGTCATCCCTTTATCCCTGCGCACGGGAGAAGAAAAAAAACCCCATTAGAATAACAGATTGTTACGCTTGTTATGAATCAGACTGGACTCATAGCTGACAGATAGCCAACACTTACACAAAGCTGAAGGGACTGTTGGTAATAAGGAATAGTTTCTTTCCCTGACTGACCAATCGATGCAAAACAGCAGCCGTCTCCTCTCCTCTCTGAATGAACTTATCTATGAAGAAAAGGAAGACAGCTCAGTGGCACAAAATGTTACTGTAATGTTATTTTATGTGCAGTAATGTGCTGGCTTGATACAAACTTAGGAACAACATTTCTTACCGAGATCTTTCATGACCCACTTGTACATGTAGCCTTTCAGGTGAACCATGCCAATTGCTTCCTGAGGATTAAAGAAGTATTACATAAGCTGCTTTTCAAACATGAAATTATCCAGACATTGGATTGCAAATGTCCGAATCAGTCGGATCGGACATTAAACGGCGTTTACCCTGCCAGCTTCCCTAGTACAAAATCAGTGTAATTTCTGGTTGCTCCAAATGTGTGAAAATTGATGATGTTTCATGCCGCTCGCGCAAAACTGGAAGAAAAGAAACATCCAAGAGTGATTTACATCAAGACCGCAACGAAAAGGTCTAACTGGAGAGACGACGGGATTCGGGAACTTTTGTTGGTAAGAGCTGATGCCAAAATTGTCAGACAAATTCAAGGAAGAGCAAGAGACTCGGTTGTTTATGAACAATTATAAACGGCTCCAACATTCAGTGTAATGTCCTGTCTGCTGCACCCTCTACCCAGCGACCACCCATCGTCTAAAACAAACAGTATTTCCAGTAAATGAGGACACATCTGACATGAGCAACATCCATGTTGTGTGCTACATGTGTGAAGAGATAGCCCATTATATAAAATTGCTGTTTTTTTCTTCAATCAAAGCAGATATCGAGCTGTAGTGCCCTGCAATTGGAAACCATCTCAGAGAGGAAAAGCAGCTATTGTTCTGTGTTCTACCAATAAGAGTCCATTGCAGTTTTCACTGAACTCAGCAGATTCCTGAGCCTCCAGCTGGAGAATGACAGTATGTGTAACAGTCAAATACACTGGGTCAGTATGCTTCTCAGCATGAGCTACAGGGTGAATCTGTCAGGGTGTAACATTCAATACAGCGAGAGTTGGGGGGCACACTCACTGAGACATCCTTGAAGAGGTGAACTGGATCGTATTCGATGCCGCTGGTGATGAAAAAATCATTTGTCGCGGCCAAAAGAGTCATCTCAGGAATGGAGAAGATGTCCATGAACTGCTTAACCTTTGGTCCCTGTGATAGAAAATATAGTATAATGCTTGATAATGACTTGGGATGCGGTAAATGTTTGTGAATTTGTAAAATGAACACTTGCTAATCACATAAGGAACCCTTTTCACTACAACCACGGCCCACTAAGAGACGGATAAGAGCCACGCCAAAACTATTTGGATAGGAAAGTTTCAAGAAGAATTAGAAGTCTGAGAGGCATACTTCCTGCTGCAGGAAAGCACTTAAAAGACCCGATGGACCACAACTATTTGAGCCCGATTCAAAATTGCTCCTAATTAGCAAAACAAGTCCTTTGTGACTGTCAGACTCAATAGAGATTTCTACTTTTCCTGACTGATTGAGTGTGGCTCCTACAAAATTCATAACTAAAAACTAATTATTTTGTTGGACACAGTGTTCTTGCGGTTAGCTTTTAGGGACTGGAACACTGCCTTCCAGCTGATTCATGACGATGATGGAACAAAAGAGATTACAAAATTCAAAATCTGGGCTTATGTAATACTAAAGCCAGACACTTCAAATATCCGCGGACAGTAACAGATTTAATCCTGAACTACATGCCTGTTTGAGATTATAACAAATGTGTTGAGCCCACAAAGTTAAGAAGAGCTTTCTCATCTGTGCCAAACCAAACACGTGTTTCACAGATAAGAAAACATCTGAATACAAAGTGCAATAACTTTATAATAAATGTCAGGCAGCTCTCTCCACACATGTTATTACAAACATTCAAAGCAAACTGAAGTACCCGATTTAGATTATCCAGTTGTGTTCACATTACTATACACACCTTTCCATAGAAGCCACTGTCCTGCTGCAGGGGGACATGGTAGGTCCCCCCGTAGAGCTGAAGGACCTCCTCGTCTGGCACTGGGCTCATTCCCCTGGGAACATCAAACAGAAATAAATGCAATAGAGCTTAAAAACACACAACCTTATCAGATAAAGCACATAGATGATTTTATTTTCAGCAGCAGGGATGTAGATAAAGAAACTAGAAGGGCACTCGGAGAGCGCAGACCTCAGCCAAGGCCATTGTTTTTTTAAGATTATTTAAACTATATTTTAACTAAAAATGTGTCCTTTTGACGTGCAATTTCAGTTTTGTGTAATGTGATCATCGAGGATTATTATGTGTAAAATTGCAAAGATATTCATTCATGCATGATGGCGATTTAAGCCTAATTCACTTGAATAAAGATAACTATACATGCTATACTTGTCATGAGCATCAAGGCGTGGCGGCGCTGCGGTGCATATTCAACTCATGTTCAGTACAAAAATATAAACGTTGGAGGCCATTAATCGGCACGCAAAGTCCTTGAAATCCATTCTGCAGTTAGCATCATATAGCCATGGCAAAAAGAAAACAAGGCAGTTCAATTCGATTCACCTGTTGCAAGCCCTGTTTGCACACCTCCCACCGGGGTGACAACGCAAGAAGAAGCTGAAGAAATAAAGTCCTCTCTGGCTGAAGATGGAGGTTCTAACAGCTCGTCAAAGGCCGGTCATGATCCTAACCCCTCTTACTCCTCTCTCCCCTTAAATTGGAACAGCCAGCAGTGGAGAGAGAGGAAGAGCCGATATACTGCACATGGCTGTTTGTTAACCCTTGTGTCGTCTTTAACCCTTGAGAGAGATTATCTATTGATTGATGGAATAGCTGACAGTAGAACGCCTTTGAACCTTGAGCTAAGTCATACTCAGCCATTGGCTGCATCCTTTGGTTTTATTCAGAATAGATGCAAGTAACAGCTGCATGTTTTTCACTTCACCTTTTCACATTTTTATAGCAAAGTTCTTGTTTATTTTCAGGCTGGAGGCAATTCCAGGTGCAACTCCCCATACACTTTTGTTTGCAGAGTAAAGTTGAAGCTCATACGGAACATGTTAGAGACCTTGTCCCCTGCAGGGAGATCACGAACTAAAACCTTAGTGTTGCTCCTCCAAAAGGCCTCAGGCAAAACTGTAACTACAGTCTGCACACACTGGACACACAGCTCTTTGTCCAAATGCTAACACGCTGCTGGCAAAACGGTTAAGGATGGAAACTTGGAGTGCGTCGCTCAGGCCTAATTGATACGGAGGAATTATGGTATTCTTCGGTAGCCTGAGTAACTTTAAACATTGTTCATGTGAAATCTCAAAGACAGCCTGATGCTTTGTTTATAGACTATTTGTGGGTGGCTGTTTGCTGTTTGACCTATCAATTCCAGTGGATAAAGTATAATAGGGTAAATCCTGTGTAGTGCATACATAAGTAGCTGTTATGTATCTTTGTAAGTCATTGTAAGTCACAAGCCTTCCTACTGACAAACAAACAGACAAAGAAACCAAACTGAAAACGTAAGCTCCTTGGCGGAGGTAAAAGGTGGCATAAGTGTTACTTAACATACACTCAATAGAGCATCAGCCTCTTACCGATACACCGTTCCTGGCTCAATGTAATGGAAGGCATCTATCTTCATCAGAAGACCCTACAGAGGCGGAAAAGAGTTTTACTTGTAATTATCTGTACAGAGAAATAATGTAAACATTTCTCTTTCTGCAATGGGACATTTGTGATTTAAAAGAGTATACCTTTTGGATGTCATAGTGAAGACCCCGAACGGCAAAGTTGGGAATGTAATCATATTTGCGGATGCCTTCAGGGTACTGTCAAACAGGAGGACAAAAAGGATGAATTAACCGGAATCTAAAAGCAGTTGTAATGCCAATCTACTTGATGCAACTGCTGTAAAACACACCTTAAAGTGTTCAATTAGGAAGTCTCTCGCTGTATTGTAGATCATTGAGTGGAGCGCATTTGAGTACAGAGCCAGTGTGTAGTCATAGTCAAAGCCGTAGATGTCCACTTCAGCCAGGTTGACCTCATTGTTGGCGTAGACGGTGGAGGAGTTGAGGAGGTTACACGCACCTGGTGGGATCACATCTGAGAGCAGATGGGAAACACTAGTTCAAATTAAACAACTTAAATACAGATCAGACGGAAATCCACAGCTAAGCAAGATAAGGGGGACAAAACACAAGTCACTGTTTTCATTTTGAGGAAGGGAAGGATTAGGCCATTCACAATGTAAAAACAAATCTGTACTATTCTCTTGTATTATGAAACCTTCCGACAGGATAGCAGTAACCCCACTGCTGTTTTCAATCTAGTGGGGCTGGCACGCTCATCAAAGGTTGCGTAATGTGTGCTGACTCTTCAGAGAACTAGATCCATCCAACAAAAAAAAAAAAAACATTTCGTAAAGCACTGTTGTACTGGATTTTATGTATCCCTGGTTGGGAGCATAGCATTCATTAGCCTAACTCTTGTAATAGAGGTTTTTTACATTATCTATTTAAGGGTGTGCTAGCCACTGTTGCACACCTGATAAGTACAACAATCATGCAGCTAATGGATGGGCACAGATTAAACAAACAGTTTACAATCTGTTCCAGGGACAGCCTCTAATACCCTGGCTGGAATATGAGCACAGGACTGGCACTGTGGGTCTATAGGAGAAAGTGGGCCATGGCTTTCTGTGCTGGGACAGTTCAATGAGGGCTACAGCTGTGCAGCAGGAAATACGTGTACCAACTAGTTTCCTCCAGTCAATCTACTTCGGGAAATGCCTGTATTTCAGGGCTGAGTCACATCATAAAAGTTTAGATCTATGAAATAACTAGTCAGTCTTAGATTGCACAACCAACTTAAATTAAAATTCTATTCACAATTCATGCTTTGATTCAAATCAGTTACTGAGAGAAAAAACATCCTATCCATTTATCACAGGAGAAATGTACATTGATTATACAGTAAAGTATAAAAAAAAAAAACATGTATCCAGTGGTGCCAGTGGTCACTAAGTACATTTATGCAAGTACTGTCCTTATAATACAACTTTTAGGTACTTGATGCATGGTTATAAATTAAGCAATCCAACAGTAGCTTTATAAAGTAGGTTAAATTAGCTCCATCTCGAACAAGTTTCAACATTAAAATGTTGTATTAATGTTAATGTATCAGTAATACTAGTCATATATCATAATAGCACTGTAGTAGGGCATTATGCTGCAAAATGAGTACTTTTACTGTTCTTTAAGTACATTTTTCTTGTACACTTTGAAGACTTTGAATGCAGGGCTTGTAATGGTAATTGAGTTTGTTTGTTTTTTTTGTTTGTTTTTTTTACAAAGAACTATTGTTACTTATCTTGTTGTTTGCTGTATCTATTGTCCCCCGATGATAACACACTTAAGATCGGGCTGGTCCACGTGGACAGAATAACAGCTCTGAAAAGTAAATATTTTGATCCATTTGCAATATTATATTAGACTGTTAAATAAAAAAATAACTTTACTTCTATGGTGTTATACAGAACTTGTATCACTCCTTTTTAAAAGTAACCATTATGTTGCTCTATTTTTAACATTAGACTTTAGCTATATATTTAACCTGTAACGTTAGTTAGCTGTTACAAAAAAAACTCTTTATCTTTCGTTTCTCTCAAATGTAACGTAAGATGATATATTATACTAAATTAGCGGTCTGCTTAAACAACCATTTTTTCACTGCTCAAAGTAATTGCTATAACTACATTTAAATACCATTTGAAAATCTAACATTAGCTATAAGCTAGCTAGCTAGCTAGTATGTTTCGTTAGCTAACGTTAGGGCTGTTTTGAAGACCAAATAGAGGAACTGTGGGAAACTTGTTATTGACTTGTCGTTTTATTTAAAACAGCAGTTGTTTAAACTTCATCCGAATATGTGTTTGACGTGGAGGGGGTCGGCATTATTGTGCCATCTGTACGATTGGGATAACTTTGAAAAGATGGAAAACAAACTCCGATCCGAATAACAAAATGTTCCCGCCCGTGATGCTATTTTGGGGGTGACTTGGGGAACAAAGAGGTGATCCTCTGCTTACCGTGAACCAGCCGTTTCGTCTCGTTGTAACGAGCCCACAGGTAGGACGTCGAGTTCGCTGGAACTGCGGTGGAGGTGTGTGACCGTCTTTTAACACCAGTAGCAACACCGGGAGCACCCACGGGCTCTTTGGGTCCCGTGGGTCGTTTCTTATCCCCAGTCGTGCATCTGTGAGCCGGCTCGGTGAATGATGGCACCTCGCCACTCGGCCTGTCCGAGCTGCCGATTTTAGTTTTTTCTTTGCAGCCCTGCTCTATCCCTGCGCCTGCCGCGGACACTCTACATGTTGTAGAAAGTCTGTTAACTTTGGGAGATCGCGCAAGAGGAGGAGTCTTGTGTCCTTTAGTCCACAGTGTACGGGTTAATGTAGCGGCCACTGCCTTAAAAGACATTTTCATTGTGCAAATGTAAACACGTCGAAGAACTACTTCTACTGCAGGCCAAACATGTACTCATGCAGGCTAGCACTAGCACGCAGTAGACGAAAACACCTCGCCCTCACGTAGCCATGCCCTGGATAAACACGCCTCTTCATTTAAAGGGGCTGGTCGGAAGTCCCTGCAGCCAATCATAACCTGACCTGACTTCTTTTTTTTTCCTGACATAACTGATCATAACAAACACAACAGAAGAGTATGACCTCATATTTGCAAAGGCTGTAACACTTCTCTTGATTTTCTAAGACTCTTGATATATGTGCATTTCTTAATTGCATGAACTGCTGACGTATTTAATCTATTTTTCTTTCCTCTTTCATAATGTATTTACCACTTAACCCCTGGTATGTATTTTGGAATGTGCCATTGTTTTGCAATAAAGAATAAAAAAGAGTATTACCTCATTTTTGAAAGTTTAAAAATGCATTCAGGACCTTCCTTTGTTCACTGAGTTTAGGGAAAGTCCTGTACTGAGTAAAATGTATTTAGGCTACTGTAAGTAGTGTTAGCAAAATGTACTTTACTTATCAAAGGTAAAAGTAAGAAGAAATTGCCCCTGTGAGTGTTACTAGTATACTTTTGTAGTTGGTTCAGATAGAGCTAATGAACAATTGCCATAAGCACTGCAACTTTTTGTTTTAAAAACAGAACAAAGTCGAACAAAATGTTGTTATCTAAATTAAGAACAATATCTCAATTTGAAAACTGAAAAGTTTATGAATTGACAAATGTACAAGTGATGCTAAGCTTCATGTGTGAAAAAAAAAAATAGGACTTCTTACTCCAGATTCTGCAGACATAGAGCATGTTTCTCTCTGTCCTAGATCATGTGATATTGTCTGTATGCATGTATAAACTGCCATAACTGCCTAAGATCTCTAAATCATGTCTACCACTCTGCTATTAGATTCATAATCTGGGAATTGTAAGGTACACATAACTGCACTCTTGATGACAGTGTGCCTTTGCCTTTTTTCAGTATAAGAACACATGCGTCATTGCCTCATGTTTGTCTATTAGGGTTTTCTAAATAGACTTTTTAACTTAACTCCTCACAAGGAAATCTGGCACATATTAAATTTGTTCTGCTAGGAAGTACTAATCTGGGAAATACTACTCCAGATTGTGTGGCTCCGTGCTCACAGAAATAATCTACCACAGATTAGGAAATGTAATAGTCTGATATCTCTAAATAGTTTTAAGGAACTCAGAACTCATTTAGGGCTCTAATCTTTGTTGTACATGCTTTAGACTAGAGGTTATGCTTTGAGTGATACTGCATTATGTTTGTATTTTAATTTCTAAATTATAAGTTTTTTGTAAAAGAGGGATTTTGTTCTTACGCACTATCTGCAGCGGATTTTTTAAAGTTTACAAATCTCAGAAGAACACTTACACAAGATTACTCATGTGCAAACCCGCCTGGGTTGTTTGGTCTGTGTTATTGCACTTTCAATTATTAGTCCAACTGCTCAGCTGAGTCACCTCTGTGACGTCAGACTTTATTCAAATGTAGACTAAGATTGAGTATACAGCATATTTCACGTCAAAGCAATTGCACTACTGCTCTATGTTTACTTCCTCTCATTTTCCTCCCTAGGAAAAAAATATGAAGTAAAACTTTCAAATGAATGCTTTTACCATCACATACCTCGGACAGACCACATGTATTTAGTGGAATATTTTACCATAAAATAGTAGCCTGCAGTATTATCCCATATAATAAATTGAAAGCACCTGTGGGGAATTAACATTTTAGATTTTAGGACTTAATGTATTGATATGGTGAAGTCTGAGGTTGTCAGATAAGAGTGTGCCAACAGTCAACTGACAGACCAAAGATCATGGGGCCGTTTGTCCTGAGGAAGGGTTAAGGGTTTCAACATCACAGATCTATTGTCTGGTAACATTTATATTTGGTCTCTGGAAGACCTCAGGAAATGTATGTCAGATAAGCCTGCCTGAATCAATCATTGTCATGAGGTCAGCAACTGTTGTCCTTTTGATCAAGGGTCTTTAACATTTTTTAGGCCAAGTACCCCTACCTGTTAAAGAGACGAGCAGGGACCACCTACTACATATATTGTAAAAAATTAAGTTGCATGCTAAACGGGGCCTACAATAACGTGTAAAGCCTTTACACATACCTTCTTATAGTGCCCTACACTACTAAGATACTCTTTACATACTCATATATCATGTTTTAATGTCAAACAGTTTTTTTTTTGTTTTTTTTTACAAAGGCCGACTTATCTTTGCTAAGATTATGTTGCATTCATGTTAATGTATATTTTCAGACATATTTAAAAGAAAGTATTTAACAATAATTTGCCCCCCCCTCCCCCTGCAGTCATTCTGAGGACCCCCTGTTGAAGAGCTCTGCTTTTGATCATACTGTATATAAGGCAAGGCTCACAGAAGGAACTGCAGAGCCCTTTCCACTGCACATCCACTAGCTGGGAGGTAAGCACAGTGTGTATTAAGGTTAATCTGAAGGCTTTCTGAAAGGCTTTTAATTACATTATTTACTAAGTGAGAAGCGTTAGCACTGGCCAATTCGGATGGTAGCCCCCATTGTGGAATCACTTCATTGTGAAAACCTATGAACAATCACAAGGCAACATACCTTATACCTCTTGCATGGAGTGAGTCCGATAAAGTCCATCATTAGCTGTTAAATGGACATTCAGGTTTAGGATGGGCTGATAGGGGCATTGGTCCACCTCTGCTAACATTTTTAGTAGCACATTTTTTACATTCACTTTTTTCATTATTCCAATACTGTGTTTGAACTCAAAAGACCACAATCAACAGTGTTGGCTTGTTTTATTTCTTCATGACAAAAGTGGTTCACAAGTCAAAGAAAGGAAATTGCATACACATACAAAGTTGAGGACCATCACGTGTTATGTGGAGTGTGTGCATGTCATCCTTGAGAACAATGTGAATACAGAACGCAGACCACATAAATACAGTTAAAATATTATACAACAATGGTAATTAAATTATACACACATCTTCACAGAGTGAATTAAATAGATTAAGAAATCCATTTACAACCTTCGAAGCAATATGACATAATGTTAAAGCATTTCCACTTTTTAGCAAGGAAATTGAACCTATGTTTTTGATACATTATGTTCTTGATTTTCTGCATTCATTATTCAATAGTTAATACTAATGCGTGTATACAACGCATGCTAACTAAAAAGTGAAAATATTTTACCAAAATGAGAAATTGCTATATTCAGTGCTAACACTGCTCAATGAGATTCCTCAAAAGTAAATAAAACATACCTTCAAAAAGAAATCACAACTACAGTGTTGAATAGTAGCCTCCATTTAGAAAATGTGATGTAGTCTAAAACAACAGACAAGATCAAAACCAAGGCACTAAAAATAAAAATAAATCAGCAGGATGTGGCTTCCACTGAACCACTGGACAGTTGAAAGTGGATGTCAACATTTTCTTGCAATTAGTTGTGTCACTACCCGATGTGAGTCGAGTGCAGATGTGAGTTGCGCATGCTCAGATTTAAAACGGTTTACGGCATAACGCCAAGGGACCCGGCAAACGTTTTAGCTATGATTATTATGATAACTAACCTTAGCACAAAATGCCATTCAAGTCACAGCCTTTGTTGTGTTTGATTGCTAACTTGTAGCCAGCTGTGAATGAACTTCGTTATGTAGGTCCATTTTTATTGTATTGACATTAGGCTACTTCAGCCTCTAATCTAGAACTGACATCAGGCATCATGCCATGAAAATGTGATGCCTTACGCTAAATAATAAATTACTGCTATTAAATGTACCTATCTCATTATTCTGTGGCTAACAGCAGAACATATCTGCGTGAAGTCGCAAAGTGACGCATGCACAACTCACATCTGCACTCGAGTCACACTGGGTAGTGACAAGTTGTCAATTTGTGGTCTTAAAGATCATGATTGGTCTCATCAGGTCAATTCAATTTGAATGTTAACTGCATTCAATGAGACAGGTGTTGTAACAGTGTTCCTGTTAACACGTGCTGCTGTTCTCAAACCACAGCCCTGGCTTCAAACTACTCTATAAGTAACCCATGTTGAGGTATCCACAGATGCATGTACTTTAACATGTTTTTCCTTTGTCTTTTCTTTGCAATCCAAGACCCTTCCTTATGGAGCTTCCCTTAGCAAAGCAATGTCACATTGGAGTGAATATTTTGTTTTGTAAAATGTATTTATTCTTTGTTTGAAGCAATAATGTGCTTTAAGATGCAAAGCACTGTGTGCTTTTAAAATTATGGGAGAATATTATTATTAAATCTTACTACACGCAGCAACTCTAACAGCAGCCTGCTAGCTCTATTAGCATTCCTAAATAAAAACAATAGATGCTGCAGCCACAGGAGAAGAAAAATAGCTTGTTGTGGGTAATACTAGTTCAGTACGACATGCTTACTTTGGTAGCAGACAAAAGCATTGTGACATTAAGTGATGGGATACAAAACATGGGTATTGTTGCTTAGCGGTTTAAAGGAGTGAGAAAAAGCAGAAGCTGAATGGGAACTGTTTTTATGATTATGTAACCAAGAGAAATGGTCCAAGATGTTAGTATTAGTTTTAGGTAAACCAAGCCACTTACATTATTGGGTGATATAAGACAGTGTCTTTTAAAATCCACAGCCCAACGAGCAGGAAATTACAAAGTTTTGGGTGGATGCTTGCAATTGTGCCACTTAGCACGCCCAGATAGTTGCCTAAATAGCTGTTGTAAAATAGCTACAGCCAGCCACTGTAATGAAAGTGAAGGTACCTTATAAAAACAGCAGGAACTGTCCTGACTTGGTCTGCATAGTTTGCAAAGTAAGATGCACATTTAAGATCTCCCAAATCATGTATCTGATCACTCCGTTTGACCTGAGGTGGTGAACTTATGGCTGATCTATTTCCATCGATGAAAATACTTAAGTTTACTGACCTATAGTTAAAGGGTGTGGCTGATGGGCA
The DNA here is from genome assembly GCF_008315115.2 of Sander lucioperca. Lineage (NCBI taxonomy): Eukaryota > Metazoa > Chordata > Actinopteri > Perciformes > Percidae > Sander > Sander lucioperca. Next base: position 31,330,504 of record NC_050184.1, read on the forward strand.
AAATCCAAAGAGCCTGACACGTCACATGATTAAAAAAAAAAAAAAAAGGGGGGCATGTAACTGTACCACCAGAGAAAGGGAGGAATCTCAGGACGATAGCAAGCTCTCTACTTGTGGGATAGCAATTATGTTAGTAAGGCTGCATTGTTCTACAAAAACAACTACCTGGGAGAGTTATCACAGATGATCTAAAGGCTTACAGACACTTAAAGACGCCAGACTACAGGCAAGAGTGTAAAGACAGATCATAGCCTTGAATCAAAGTCTGAGGACTGTAAATACGGGACATGAAAAGTCTCTCATTCTGGAATAAATACTGGCAATGGTTCACCACAACACACAGCAGCCTTGCACATGGCCAGATGGAAGCTGGATCCACTTGGGACAAGACAGTCAATGACTTCACAGAGCAATGAGCAGCACATTAGTCCCTTCATCCTTCTCCGGGCTGCATGCAGGAGGGCAGGATGAGAGATTCTTTTTTTTTTTTTTTAACTTCATAAAAATCCATGGTTCTGGTGTCTACACTGGGGAATGTTGCATCATATCTGGGATGGACAGGATGTCTTGAGTCAGGAAAGGAGAAGGGAGCCGGGAGTCAAGATGAAGACAGGTCCTTATGGAGAAGATGGGGTTTGGAGTAATGGAAGGAGCGTTTCAGCGCTACAGAGACAGGGTGAGACAGAGACAAAAAAACATATTTAGTTGAAATTAAAAAAGATTGAGTGAAAAAGGTGAGGGTAATTAATAAGGATAAATGGATAATTACAACACATATAGGATCAGCAAACTAGGGTATCCTAACAGCTACATGAGATGTAAAAAACCAACTCATTCTTAACCCCAATATGCATGGGTTCTAAACAAAATCTGTGCAAAACACACAACTATTAAATATATATTATTTCATAATTTATAGCATAACATATGGCTTATTTATTTAATTGTTATAACATAATGTATAGCTAGAGATAAAGTAGTTTAGTATAGAGCATAAATCTGGTGGCTGGCTATTTTATTTCAGTGCCTGCGAGATGATTTAGAGTGAGCGCTCCGGGGCCTGGCAGGCGTGCCCTGAGGTTTATTACCAGAGCTCCTACTGACATTAATAAGCGATTCCTCACTGGTTCTACTTGTGGAGGTGGATAATCTACGCCTAGACTCTCTACAGATCCCAGTCATCTTGGCCTTACCATGTTGATTGTGAACTAGGTGGGATGTGGTTGTCAGGGCGCCTGAAAATGTAGCGTTCGACGGAGAGGAGACTGTGTCTGACTGAAATGTGTTACGGCATGCAGCTGCTGCTTGTACAGAATTAGACCTGTAGCTCGACTGTTTCCTTCTAACCGAAGTATCCAAGTTTGGTTTTAGATTAGGCTTTTGTTTACTTTCACCCCATGCTTCAGATGTGTTAGGATACACACACAAAGCCTTAGAAGAGGTTAGATCATCAATGGATGAAGAAAACATAGAAGATTTTCGCCTGGTGGATGAGGCAGTTACAACACAAGTTGTAATGAAGGTGTCCTGACGTACAGGGACTGAAGCTCTCCGACCTGACCTACCTTTTCTTGAATCACTGACTTGTGTATGTGCTTTCTTTACCATTATCTCGCTGTTCACAGAACTGGTGGAGCCTTTACGCGTCGGGGAGTAGCCAGGACTCAGCTCTGTGTTAAAAATTTCACTGACACTATGACTTCTAATGAAGGTGGCGTCCCGTGGGAGACCCTTGCCTCTGCAAGACAAGCGGTTTGTTTGGATGGGGTTGTCAGGACAAAGAGAGAGAGAGGTTCTTACAGGGCTCGTGTGGAGACTTCGTGTTAAACCTCGCAGGTGGTGCGTGGCCATGGCAGAAACGCTGCCGCCGAGAACAGGGCTAGCTCGTGGACTGCTTCTCAGCGGGGGGCGTGCAGGACTGTTTCGGGGGCTCCGTGGAGCCCGGCCTGACTTGGTGGCCAGCTCTTTGGCCCTGGAGCGGCGGGGGCTGCTGTTCAAGCTGTGGGGAGACAGAGGGGCCTCCAGGTCCTCCAAACGCTGAGTAAGAGCCAGTTTCTGCTGTATGGCCATACGCAGCAGAGAATTCAGTGTCTTCTTCTCATCCTCGGCTGCTGCCAGCTGCCTCTGCATCTCATCCAACTGGGTGACATACTGATCACACCTGAGAGATTGTACACAGTGAAAAGATGCAACATGCACAAGCAGTCAAAAACAGATTAATGCACAAAGCCAGAGACACACAACACGCATGCTAAACATGACTTATAGTGCACTAACACTAGGACTGCAACTAAAGATTATTTTCATTATTGATTAATCTAGCAGCTTTTTTGATTCAAGATAAAACATCAAATGATCACAAGTTACTGAAGCACAAAGTGATGTCTTCACAATGGTTTGGTTTTTAGTTTAGTTTAGAAAGCCGATGCGAAAACAAGTCTTACTTGCATATGAGCAATTCATTAATTTGATGTTGATCACCGCCTACTACTAATAATTAATAATAACTAAAATAAGGGGTGCATGCGAAGATCACAACAATAAGAATCTAATTTGACTGAAATAGTATGAGTTTGCTGTTTGTAGAAATGCAGTCACTCCAGCTAGCCACATGATGGCACCACAAAACTTAATTATAAATAGGGAAATCTTTTAAGCTGTAATCTTTAGCCTGTTGCAACAGGTCCTTGACCACGAACTGTTCTCCAATCCTTCTTAAGGATAATCAAATGCCAGCTCATAAATGTCTGGAGAGGGCCTAGACAGGTAATGCATGTTTAAGAAGCTTCTCTGGCAATTAACCCTCTGGGGTCTAAGACATTTTTTCTAAGCCAATATTTGGGTCGCCTGGTTTCCTCCTGTAATAATGCTTGTATAGCCTCAACCCTGTAATGCACAATCAAGTTCTAGACATCATTTTCAGGACAACCTGGGCTGTCAGGATATGTATGCTGCAGAGATGTCACATGAATGTATAAATTGTTATAGGACTATAAAGACAAAAGAAAAAACTAAACGGAAACTGAATCTCACAGAAATGTATTGAAATCCCACAGTAACAGTAACAATAAATCGGACAGCCTCTGATTGGTCAACACACTCACTCCACTGCATTCTGGGAGTCAAAATGGCGAAGAACAACAAAATTGATCAGTTTTCATGCCAAAAAAATGGATAAATAACTGTTACGTTTATGATTTTTATAATTCTGAAAGGCCTACGATCATATGGGAGCACTCTTTGGAACTGGGAAGCTTTCAGCTTGAAGGGTAGAAGAAAAAAACCTGCCATGAAGCAACGCAGAAATATATAATTTTGCGTAGTATGATGTATCATATCATCATTCTGGATATATTGTACAAATGCTGTGAAAAAACACTATAGTTCCAGTTGAATTACAAAGCTTCTGAAAGTCCTACAATTGCAAGAGAGACCTCGTTAAAATGCCGCAGATCTTAGCTTCCTGATGCAAAAACAAGTAAGTCTCTACACTGCATTGATCTGGAGATATTGAATATGATATAAAAAGGTATAATTTGATGTTGTATACGAGATTGTCGTGCTCCATAGGGTTTATAACAAATAACAATGAAAAAATGTCTGCTGTCCATTACAAAACCAGAAAATGCCAAGACAAAAACAACATTAGTTCAATCTTTCAACCCAATACAAAAACACTGCAAACAATTATCCATGTCAACGGATTTTCGAAAGAGGTTAGTGATTAATGAGTGTTGTGGTCTTTAAGTTTAACCCTTGACAGCATCTTTCCACCATATCTAACGTGCCACCGACATTAGGCTTCTCTTTCCCTATGGTGACCTGGTGTGATGGGACAAATCTGCCCGTGCCTCCTCCCCCATCGGCACAGGTCAGAGCATGCGGTTCATAATCTTCATGTGAACCAGTGGATTGTCCACAGGCGTAATAAGCACGGTAAGCTTATTACATGAGTGGTAGCAGAGGCTGTACCACGTCAAGAGCACCATTTCTAAGCACGAAAAACAAAATAAAAACAAACAAAATAACAAACAAAATAAATTTTAAAGCAATTACAAATCTACTTTGTCACGGGACAAAATAAATACTTTTTTTTTTCTTTCATAACACTGCTGAATAGAATTAATAATTTCTTTTCTCGTACATAAAAAGGAAAACTTACCGACTGGCAAACATGACTCGCAATGAAGAGAAGGTGGCGGCGTCCTCCTTCAAGGCTTTGAGCTCGTTCCGCAGTTTCATCATGGTCTCTGACACCATGCTCTTCTCCGTCTCGTACTTGGTTTTCAAATTGGACAGGGCCAACTCCGCAGTCTGCATTGGCAAAAAGACGATCGCGCCATTATATGCTAGTGTAGCACCATTATTCTCCTTTCAAGTGGGTGTTCAAATGGATATGATCGTGCATAATTTATATGGAATATTATGCACGATATTTATCATTATATATATATATATATATAAGGGCTGCAACAACGAATCGATAAAATTTGATTATTAAAAAAGTTGGCAACGAATTTCATTATCGATTCGTTGTGTCGCGCGACACGCCACTCAGTAGCAGAGATAAAAGCAATTGAGTTGAGTGCCGTGCCGAGCGGCGCGAAAGAAAAGAAAAAAAAGCAGAGCGGGGGTAGAGGAAATACGGAGAGAGACCGGAGAGACCCGTAATGTTCTGAAACACATGGCGGAGGCAGAGAAATCAGTACGACCTAAGTCATCCAAGGTGTGGGAACATTTCACACTAAATAAATCGAAAACGTGTTAATTGCAAGATAAGCAAAAGCGACACGGCATGGCACGGGGGCACCATGGTGATGATTCAGCACCTAAAACGTAAACATGTTGGAGTCCTTGATGAGGAGGAAGGGAGTTCAACAGCAGGGTAAAGTCACTACAGAATCCTACTTTTGTTCCGTTTTGAAGTGAGGAACGTAACGTCCCTCCAGTGGTGCTGGTGTGGTATTTACTCGTTATCCAGCTGACTAGCATGACAAGCTAGCGTTAGCTCGTTAATAACAGTAGTAAAGCAGGACTAAAGACACGTTTTTATTCACTCGCCTTTTTTGGCCCATTCATTTTTCAATATATTGTCATGTATATATTCTGTGCTTTGTCCCATATCAGTTATTGTTGACAAATATATGTGTGTGTGTTGTACTTTTTAATTTCATTTTAAAGTTCTTTTATAGCACTTGGTCATCTTAAGCTGTGTTTAAATGTGGTGTACAAATGAACTTACCTCGCACTTACTACAATGATGGTAATAATTTAATGAATAAGCTTCAAGTGAACATTTGTGTGTGTGTGTGTGTGTGTGTGTGTGTGTGTGTGTGTGTTGTCTGTATCTACTCTTTGGGTTACTTACCTTTACACAACTATTAACTAAAACAACAAGTATGTATGTAAGTATGTATTGAGTTGATGTAAATTAATGCTTTTTTATTTTTTTATCCGATTCATTTATTAATCGAAAAAATAATCGATTATTAAAATAATCGTTAGTTGCAGCCCTAATATATATATATATATATATATATGACTCTAGAGTCATAATGAGAGAAACAAAGAGTCTCCCCTGTTCTTTCTGACCACGGTGGGAAATCTGGAGCAGGAAAAGTTAACCCTCTCCTTGATTTGATGTTGTTTATGAAGAAGGAGAACCAGGAAATTAATCGGGGGCAATGCAACGCTACCAAGCCACGGCCGAGCGAGAGTTACATTTTGAAATGCGTGAAAAAGCCTCGGAATCTGAATTGAAAACGTTTACAAGCAAACATATTTACAAAAAACGATGCCCTTAACAGGTTTGAATATTAAGGGCTGCCTAATATTCGTTCAAATATCAATTTTTTTTTAAATATTCAAATTATATTTGAATTATATTCGAATAGCGAAGTTCGGAGTCAAAGCCCTACACACTACATACTGACTCTGCTATTCTCTTAATACGGTGTAGGTCACGTACGTAGGCTCTGCGCCTACGTACTACTATAAATCAGCCTTAAGGGGATATGACAGAAGCAGGTCATGCAGTGCTTGAGCCACAGGAAAGGGGAGGGGGAAGAGAGTTCAACCACTGAGTAGTGCAACATCACACTGTACTCAAGGTACAGACCCCACGTGAGCCCAACGAAATGTCTAGACAAGACACTGACGATACAGGTCAACCATATTGCTTATGTCAAGATAATGTAGTGAAGACCTGTTCTCCTTGGTTGGGTCCTTATACAGAAAAGGTAAAAATATTGGCAACAGAAGAAAGACTGCATTTCACGATAATCTATCTATACCAAGAGGGCTGTTCTCACAATGTTCTGTACACGCAAGGAAACTGATGTGGGTTAGCTTTTTTTTTTTTTTTTTAATTACAGGGAACAGAAAATCTACTTATTAGTCTTGGACATTAGAGGATTACATTTTAGAGAAAGTCCCTGAAAGGTCAGGCTGATTAAGAGCAATGCCCGAAAGTGAAATACTAGCCTGTTACCATACTAAAACGGTTTTAAAACTTTCCAAAGAGATCAGAAGGGAACGTTGTAGCGTAGTCAGTGCTTGCTGGGACATACCTGTTTGTTAGCCTTGAGGACAGTCCTGAGCGTAGCAATCTGTTCTCTCTTGGTGCTGAGAAGGGACTTGAGTTTTAGTACTTCTTCCATGAGGCTTTCAGCATCCCGCTCCGACTCTCCGCTGCTGCTGAACCCTGAGTAAGGCATCGCGCCCCTCTGACGACAGAGGTCCACTGCCACCTGATAGAATAAAGACAGTTGTTTGTAAAAGCAAGTTAAATGGGTTTGTTTCACTGGCAAAATAAACCATTTGTCAAAATCTTACCATGGGTTTGTCTTAGTATTACATAGTATTGGAGTTTTAATATACAGTATAATCCAAATATAACATTATCAACAATGACCAAAACCAATCTTTTAAATGACCTGTTTTTTAACATAAAAACAACATGGAGAGCATCTGGACGAGGGGGTTAAAAAAACGAATGTTTAAAAATAAAAAAGGTAAAGAGCAACAATGTGTTTCACTAAGTTCCCAGTGTTACACACGCACGCACGCTCGCACACACGCTCACACGCACGCTCGCACGCACGCGCTGATCAAGTTGCAAACCAGGCCTTGGATTTGAACTGACATGAGAGCTTCTCAACTACATGTAACAGTCTGAGCCAGTGTCCAAAATTACTCACCGGCAAAGTTGGTCGGTAGATCCACTGGCCACGCATATTTTTTACCGGCCAAATATTAAATTGCAGTTTTTTTCCTAACTTAGGTCAGCCGACAGTCAGTTAAACCAACATTAATTAAAAAAAATATAAAGTTTAAAAAAAACGTCATGATACAAATGTAAATAGTAGTAAACTAGTCCTAACTTTGAACCAGCAAGTTGCGTTTTAAGCTCCTCTTTTTTTTTCTGCTTGTGGAGAGCTACGTAACACATGAAACTATGTTGATATAGACCGGCGAGTTAAATCGGCCGTCCGAGAGGATACCAGGCAGACACACAGCTGACAACCTGCAGGTGGACATGGAGTGCAGAAAGTGTGTCAGAGCCTCCTGGACGGGTGAACTGATACTCCATTTCCTGCTTGTCAGTCAATGGTTAATGATCGGTTAGCATTTAATTTCATTGTGCTTTCTTTTGGAAGGCTGGCTGCCAAAAATCGGCACTTACTAGCTAATTATTTAGCCTGAGGTAAACGCTACCTTTCAGTAAAGAGAAGTGACGTGGTGGCTGGCGTCTGGGGTGTGTGTGTGTGTGTGTGTGTGTGTGTGTGTGTGTGTGTGTGCGCGCGTTTCTGCCCGACCCCGCAAAGCTCAGACATGCAGACAGCAGAGGAACAAAAGAAAGTAGCTGCAGCTTCCCCAAAATGAAGAAAAACTGAACTATTTTTGATGTGGTGGATAGCCCTCTGAGATTTACTTGCCATACGGAAAATGTACCCGCATTTGGCGAGTGGCGAGTGTTAATTTCGAACCCTGGTCTGAGCTGAGCATTACGTTCAGCAAGAAATTTGTGAGGGAGGAAAGGGTTGCACCCAGAACAAAAGCCTGGCTTTTAGTGATCGAGCCACAATGAAGGAGTTAGAGAATTTGCACTAGCTTTAACTTGCAGTTCACAAACAATCAAGTAGTAGAGTAGCACTCTAAAAACTGTCTGACATACTGTATGTGATAAGCAGTGCTGTCTTACCCGGAGGTGTTTAATCTGGCAACGGATGACCGCTACCAAGTTGCGGACATTTGAAGGGTCCCTGAAATCCAGGGTGGGGGATCCAGGGCAATTGGGAGAGTCTCCGCTGGCTCCTGCACTGTCCACCTCCCCCATGAACTGCAATGCTGAAGCTTTGGAGCTAAACATGTCATTAGCTCGCGGCTTCTTCTGGGAGTTGTGCTGGGGGTGGACGTAGTGTGACCTTCGTGCACTACTTCCTCCAACACTTGCCCTGGCACCATCCCGGTAGTAGTCCAGGGTGACTCGTTTGGGTGTCAGGTTGTTGCACACGCAGATGTGGTGATAGAGGTTGGACAGCTCCTCAGAGAAAGCCAGCAGCTCTTCCTGGGCGACGCTCAAGTGCCCTTCGGAATCAATGGCCACTTTCCGCGTTGCTCCAATCTCCTTCTCCAGCTCACCGATGCGCTCCTGGTCCTGCTTGCTGGACTTGATGCATTGACGGATCTTGTCAGCTAGCTCCTGGGCCTCTGCCCTCCAACGATCCTTCTCCTGCTTGTATCTGTGCTCCAGGGTGTTATAACGAGTTCCCGCCTGAGACAGTTCATCCCGCAGCTTCAGAAGCTCTTCGCTGGCCGAACGCATGCGTGCCTCCAGCACCTCTTTGCTCTTGGTGTCTACCTCATAGTCGAAGGCTGCATTGCTGCCGTCTCCATTCTCATCATCTCCCCTGCCGTCTGCCTCCTGGTTGTGCTGCTGGCTGCTGTGCACAGCTTCCAGCTGTTGAGTGAGAGAGCCAACCTTGTCTGCTTGCTGACTGAGTGCCTGTTTGGACATTACCAGCTGCATTTGCAGTTCCTCCACCTTGCTTACCAGACTGGACTTCTCTCGGTCTGCCTGGATACACACACACACACACACACAAAGATGAAAACCTTGAGACGTATGAACATACGGTATACGTCTTAAATTTTCTAAAATGACTTAAAGCTGCTCATAAATTGAATAATGATCCATTTCTGTTGTAAGCCAGTCAAATACTAATTGTTAATCATTTTTCATAAAACAAAAGGACAGTTCTCTGTAACACAAATTTCTCCCCCCCCCCCACCTTTAATCTTAATGCATTTTTTATGTAAGACACTGGCCGACCCCATTCAGCTCCACACCCAACATCTGGTGGGTAGGAGCTTGCTAACCCAACCCCCAATTTAAGTGCATCATTAATAATATATTTTCCTCACAGGGATGACAGATCAAGATATAATTTTCTTAAGTACCCTTTATATGTGAGGCACAAATGTATCAGGTGGGCGTTGACTAAATTGCTTGGTGCAGGTGTTTTTTGTCTTAATATAGAGTCTCACTCCACCAGGGGATGTGGTTTGAGGCAGGAAGCAACAGATATCCCCGTCAACAGCTTAGACATACAAACCAACCTGTATGACATCCTCACTACTCTACCTACTACCTGATAAGAACAGATACTTTTATTGCAACATAATTGCAATTCCGTTAATCACAGAGGAATTTAAATTTACACTGTGTTCCATGTTAATAAGTGCAGAGTGTTAGCGGTAGTTTACAGGCTATTATTAAGTTCTCACAAAATGGCATTCCTTATCTTGCCATTGTATTTCCTCTTGATTTATATAACATGTAAATACTGCCCCTTTATCTTTTTGTGGCAATAACTGACATCATAACTTAACCATATTAATACCTTTAAGAGAGGGACACATATTGTCCTGTTGCCTACCTGTAGGAGTTGCTGTTTTAGTTTCTGACTGTCTGAAAAGTGTAGCTCACTCAGCAGGTCTGACACCAGCCCAGACGCTGGAGCACGAAGGAATACGTCACTGTTGCGCGGAGTGGAGTAGCGATGGATGAGGCCATTACTTTTGGAGCCTCCCAAGTGAGGAGGGTGAGCAGAACTGGGAGCAGAACCAGGACCATTATTAATGCCGCTGTCCTGATCCTCTCCCTCTCCCTCTCCCTCTCCCCCCTGGCCCTCTTCCTGGCTGTCATCCAGCTGATCCAAGTGGAGCTCCAAGTTCCCCACAGAATCAAAGGGGTTAAGGGTCAGGGCAGAGAGCTCTCGCCGCAGACAGTTCTTCTGCTCCCTCTCCTCCTTCAGGGCTTCCAGGGCCTCATCCAGCTGCCTCTCTGCTATCTCCCTCAGCCTTTCTGCCTCTTCCATCTGAGCTCGCAGCTCCTCCTGCACCTCGTTCTTTTGGGTCAGCTCCAGCTTTATTGATTCAAATTCAACCTGAAATGTGATAAGGGGCACAACCAGAGGTCTTTTTACGTTGTTTTATGCAACACATATGGGTGCACACATTTTAGCCCAAACACGCAAACATATCTATCACTGCATTCAGAAGAATACAGTTATAGTCACACACCCAGATGGTCTAGGGATGATAACCACCAATTCCAGTTTCTCTTGAAAATGTACAGTTCCTTCCACTGGTGTAGTTTAAATCCTATATATTTTCTTTATGTAATATTTCCATCCAGTATACACAGAGTATGCATAAAATAATACATGTATATTTTGTTTAAAAAAAAATGTAATATTTAAAACTGCTGCTGAATGAAAGAGTACTTATGATAATTTAGGGGTTTCATGTAAAACAACAAAAAGGGATTTCTGACAGTATTTTACAGACTGCAGAGGCAAGACTAGATGTTATTTAAAAGTCCACTAAAGGATCACGGACAGACTAACAAGCCTCGGCTACATTTAGAACTAGTCATGGACAGTTTGCCCTGGCAGAGCAGCAATATACACACAAGGCACATCTGCATACGGAATCACTTGTCTCACACCCTCAGGAATCCAAACAATGACAGAAACATAACTACATAATGTAAAAACAAACATGAATAGTGAACATACGTTTCAACATTTGTGCAGAGCATTGTATGCACAAAGACTAAGACTTGAGATGTTAACGACAGAAAGCAGGAAAAAAAAAGTGTGCTTACATTTAGAAAAGGTTATTAGCTTGTATTTTTTTAATGTTGCAATGATACAAAATTACAGTAAACACACATCCTACAAAAACAAAATTATTACATTGAAGGCTTTCAGTATGCTATTGTCTTGAATTATAGATACACGAGTTTAACAGTATGTGTATATTTACTTTTTTTTTTGCCTGAAACTTTGTGTTGTTAAATTGACTTGACCAATCACCCAGCCAATTAGAATTTCAGGTTAGTTTTTTTTCAAATTAGTCGACCCTTCCCCTGTTATTTTGAGATAAGACCATCATCATTTAAATTGAATTACTGTAGATCTGAATACTTGCTTTACACGTCTACCTTAAAACATCACTCAACAACAAAAATGTTGAACCTGCTCTGTGGGTTCGGTGTTTCTGATAGCTTTAATTTGTACCTGTACTCTGTTAGGTGCTGTTCTGCTGCATGGGTAAACTAACATAACATGCATGTGACTTGTATTCAGTAGATCACAACATTGTGTTAACTTCAGAGAATTTTCCAACTAAATGCTGCCCGTTCGAAATAATCTCACCCATTAACAAGCATTCAAAGCTTATCTGGTCTGTCAGTTGCTGGCTGACACAAATTCTGACATGAGTAATACATTTCCAGAACACATCATTTCTCAAAGCATTTAAAGTCATCCAGGGCATGAAATATATTAGGAAATTGAGTGTCCCGCAATTACTTGTAAATCGTGAAATTGCTGAACTGGAGCCTGGTTGCCATAGTGATACTTACAACTATAATTATCTCTTTATTTCCTGCTGCATATTGCCAGTGAATTGTTTCACTGGACATGATGACTGGCTCTCAGGAGAGGCAGCCAAACTGGGAATTCACTGACAAAATGAGCTGGTAATCAAGAACGGAACTGTTGCCCCCCCCCGCCCCCACTCCGGAATAACAGCATTAATCACCCAGCAACCGGCATGTCCAGTCTTTTCAACCTTGGCCAATTTGTAGCCGAGTTGTAAAGTTGTGTCAACAAACCTGTGACGGAGATTAGAAGTTTGTTTCATGCAAAGCTGTTTTGCTCTCATGCAGGTAAGGTAAATGCAGTGAACTACAACAACGACTTTACGATAGTGTGTTAACAGCCACCTACACGTACTCCATAAACACAAATAGTCTATTGTATAGTATAGTATGTTAAAACAAATTTAGTTTAAAAAAAAATGTAGGAAAATAAATAGGGAAAAAAAACAATAAAGTGGCACAATGGTCATAAAAACTTTTTTTTTTTTTCCACTCAATTTCATATTTTACAGACACGTTCAATATAACCATTCTGGATATTTACCGTTTTTAATCTTTATGTGTGAGCGAGTGATAACTGACCTGGTTTTCCTTGAGCACAGACACCTGTTTTTGCAAAGATATGTTCTCATCTTCTAGCTCGCCATTGTCCTGCAACTGGCGCAGCTCACGTATTTTATATTCCTTCATCTCCTCCCTCTGATGGCCCTTTTCGGCCTCCAGACACTCACACTCCTATAGAACACAATCCACTGTTAAATCAGTTCAAAGCACAACATTTAAACTGCTCAATTACCAATTTCATGTCATGCACAGTTCATTTTACTTTGGGAATGTGGCTCAGTGGTTCAGGGTTCGATCGCATGTATCATGACAAGACAGGAACTGGTAGTATACAGTATGACACCAGTATGCAGGTGCACTGAGTGAGCCACCATACCTTCTTTAGTTGGGTGGTGACCCCCCCCAGTCTATCGATCTCTGCATGGGCATTGCTCAGAGCAAGGCGTGCTTGCTTGAGCTCTGCCTGGACTTCCTCCAATCGGGTTGCCATGGCAGCCTCCTTAGTAGCAGTCTCCTGCAGCAGGTTCTCCTCCCGGCACTCTCCATCAGCAGCTGCACGCTTCTGGCTGCTCACAGAATCTGCAAATGCCTTTACACAAACAAAAATGGTTAAGGCAAGGACAAAACCTGCAGTATTTAGAAGGCTAAATGCATGTATGTTACACATAGGAACAATATTTGCAGTGCTGAAAGACAAATTAATTCATGCTGTGCTATAGCAAATCAAGAAATGTAAACATCCTTAACAAAGGAAGAGAAATAGGACTTTACTGACAACTATCCCGTTATGGTAAACCTGATTAGTGAGGAAATGGCTGTTATGGTTTGGTAACAAGACACCTTAGCAGCAGCTTTAACACCGTTTCACACTGTATTTGTATCTAGCCAATGTGATAGAATGAGCCGAAAGCATTACATGTCTTAGTTAGCACTGTAATAGTTGGCAGGCATTTCTTCACAGCTTGCCATAATCAGTAGCCTTGACACATTATGCATCACTGACTGCAGATGAAAGAACTATCAAATAAGGTATTAAATGAAATGAACATGCTACTAAACACGCTCAACTGATCATGGTGATGTGGTTATGTAATGATGCTAATTCACAACACATGAGTCCACTCTGCTTTGCTAAAATCCTGCCAAAGCCTAGGTAGGTAAACAGCCAAGACATGAGCTTTATGCAGATTATAAAATAGCTGAAATTCTGTACCACTACGTCCCTTAAAACGTAAAGAGCTTTGCTTGATATGTGGTTATAAAACATCAGGATGGACCAGTTTTATTGTTATTCTGGCACACATTTATTTCTAAATTTCCAACTGCATGCAAGCAGGATTTTTAACTTCTCAATTTAAAAAAGTGGACGAAACAATTGCAGAAACAATAATCTGCCCACATGGCAGGATTACATTTTATGGGATTACCTTCTTATAAAAAAAAAAAAAAAAAAACTGTTTTAAAAAGCCTGTTTCAGCAATACTAATTACATTTATGGCCGATCTGGTGCATTTGTGACAAAGTTAAAAATCAGGAAACAATAATATTAGCCTCACACATCAGTCATTTGCATGTCAACTAGAGCTGTCAATGTTTCTCTATAATACCATTCAAATTTCATGTTATTTTTTTTTATATTCTAATAATATTTGAATATTTAATGCTCAAATGCAGCCTGTTAAATAATATGTACTACACTACTCAGGCTTATGCATTGTCAATTCCACTATAAGCATTTGGTTGTTGTTAGACGTTCTGTCCACTAGAGACTCCTAACATTAGCCTGGCCTTGAAGGGGACCTACGTCATGGCGCATTGCATGCAACTTTGTTCACATTAATTTTCCACCACGAGCACACAGCGACAACCATAAATCAACAGAGAACTCTGTAATGAAACATTATCTAACATGTGCAGTGAAGCGGTTCTGTTGTAAAGGCTAACGGTGCTCAGTTAGCATAACAACAGCATGTTAGAAAGCAGAAGAAACAAACGATGCTAACGGCATTAATAACTAAGCCAAATGGTGCTGTCACTACTATTTTAGTGATTTATAAGCAACCTGTTTCTTGCAGATTGTAACGTTACTGAGAATACAACTAGCTAGTAGAAGGTAATATATGAAGTCAAAGCTAACCGACAGCTGTAGGGCAGCTACCATAAACTTTTTCTGTCTCAATTAAGCTCCCAGCTAAGCTAACGTTACTATAACTCGCGACGCAGTTAGGAAACAAGAAGAAGCTAACTAATGTTAACATAATCACTTTGGCTCTGTGGATGTCAATTTTAAAGTCATGTTAAAGCTATTTCCCGTCCTTCCGATTTCCAGCCGCAGCCTGTCACTCCCCCTTGTATGTGACGTCACTCTGTACGTAAAGCCTGGTTCACACGGCAGGATAATTAGGCAGATTTTAGCCCCGATTCACCCCTTCCGACAATCTTAAGGATGCTCCGATTATGGTAAAATAATTTGATCAGATATTCCTGCCGTGTGTTAAGACTGCTCTCGTCTGCTCGGAAGGACATCGGGACCGCTCCGATTTCAAATCGGGGATATCCAACATGTTGGATTGTTTTGACCCGATTTCTCCTCGTGTGTGGTGTCTCCCGGGGACAAACTAGCACGCAGCCTGTGGACTGTGGCGTGTAGCCAATCAGAAAGCGAGGTGAGGAGGCGGCGAGGAAGGCACCGGGAAACAAAATCAAAACAGCCGGCGGCATGGCGCACCAGAAAGTCCGGTGGACGTCGGAGATAAGTATAGCAAGTATAGTCCATGCTCGCATTGTCTCCACTTCTTTGACCATCGCATTTTCTTTTGATAACGTTTTTTTTCGGTTAAAAAAGAAACTACAAATTATCGGCACTGCATCCTCTTCGTCCGCCATGATTGTTTACTCTGAAGTCAACGTTTGATCTCGAGGGATTTTGCGAGATTTCCCGTCTGACCTGGGAATGCTCGGGAGTCAAATCGGTTCGTGTGTGATGTGTTAATTTTGCCGTGTGCTGCCCACCATACACTGTACGACCAAAACTGTTAGACCCGTGATTTTTTATCGCCGTGTGTGGGGTCTCTCAGGATTGGAAAATCGGCCGACAATTTTAAAATCGTCCCGTGTGAACCAGGCTTAACGTTAGCTTAGCTAGACCTTACAATGCCTTATGTTTCTCACTCCCGCTAACTTTTTGTTCATAAGACGTGACATGAGTGACACATGTGGGTAGGCCAAGGCGAGAAGAGGGAGATTAGCTATAACGTTTGCCAACATATTTATAAAAAAGTCACATTCGAATAGTAATTTCAGTATTTGAATAGTATTGATTTTTTTTTTTTTTACTTTTCAAATTATATTCGACTTTCGGTATTCGTTCCAACAGCCCTAATGTCAACACAACCACGGGTATAAGAATCTCATAAATATTTCCACAAAATGCAACTTTGAAAGAGAGAAATTAACTGTCAGCTAAAGTACAACTGTACAAACTATACTTCACTTGTATAAACACAGATGATGGAGAGGTTTTCAATATTACTGTGCAATGGTCAATTATTTAAAAAGAAAGTGAGATAATTAAAAACAAAATACTGGGAAGCACAATGAGGAGCACATGTGGCAATTTCAATACATCTGTGAAAGACATGGATTACATGTAAATCTGAGCTTTGACATATTGGTCAATCTTATTATCTTGAATATCCGGCACTAACCTAATGCTATGCAGTTAAGTATCAAAATTAGTTTAAGATGAAGAGAGAAAATGTAATACTTTAAAAGTACCGGATATGCTATGACTATGGCTGTTGAATTTCCAGTCCAGTGTTCTCACTCCGATGCCATCAGCATCAGATGACATACGAGAGCAAAACTGACTCTGCATCCAATCACAAGCCTCTTTATTGAAAGTATAACATGAGGTCACAGCTGCAAACAGAACTGTCATTGTGGTAGGAGAAAGACAGAGTTACCAAAATGCAATGAAGGGATGAGCAATCAAATTCATGTCATAGGTCGCTGGTTCATATAAAAAGACAACAACGGTATCTTTATAGGACTACTAGGTACACTGCAAGCAGCTCCTTGGCTGTTAAATTTAAATGGGCAGATTAACTAGATAGCATTTCAATTTTGACTGCATTTACATTTTGCCAACATTGTCAGTGACAGTAGGTAATTCTACAAACAATTTTTGTACAAACAGCACATTGTCAAACTTATTAATTTAAACAAAAAATGTACAAAGGCAAATAAATATAGTTACTTTTAGTGTGCAAAAGCAATGTGTAGAGAAAGAAAGGTCATAAAGCAGTAGTTTGTTATTGGTAAATACCATGTGGAATGCTGGGGGTATGAGAACTTCACAAGCCTGATGTTGTCTAAATATAACTAGAAGGCCTTGGGTGTTCCTACCTCTTTGAGCTGCTGTAGCTCCCCTTTGAGGGTTTCATGCTCCTCTTCCAGCTGCCTGTATTTAATCTTGAGAGCACTACTTTCCTCCAGCACCACCAGGCCATAGCGGGCTGCCTGTAGCTTCTCCTCTGTGGCCTCCTGGAGCTCCAGAGTCAGCCGTACCACCTCAGTCTTCAAGTCTCTGCTCCCCATCTCTGCCTCCTCTTCGCTCTCTAGTGCTGCGCCGGCTGAGTCTGCATCTGCCTCCAGCATCCTTGCTTGACCTCCCACTTGTCTGTCAATGTTCTACTGGGACACCTGCCTCCTTCACCCGCCCACTCTCATCACTCCACACTACAAAGGAGAAAACACAAAGATGGTTATTATGTAAACTTCTTACAACAATGGCCAGGGTGGGAAAGAGGTTTTGTATAAGTCATATTGTGCCACCAATTGAGCTAATGCATAGGGCAAGATTAACTTGGGGATTGGTTGAATGGGAAACCCCACTCTTTTCATCTCAAAAAGCCAAATGACCACTAGAAAGAACCAAGTCATAAATGACCTACTGTTGCAGTTTGTATGTAGTTAGTTACCAACGATAACTAATAGAAGTGTAAAGATTCACCGATACGAATCGGTATCCAGTTGTATTATCACAGATACGGCTAGGGCTGGAAGATTAATCGAAAATGTATCGACATCGGAATTCTGAAGCTGTTATCGATGTATTTTTCCCATGATGATAATTTATTCCTATTGATAGGCATACTTTCTCCTTTAAAACATTCTACTGCGTGTGTAGTCACGTGACTTTGCCCGTAACAGTCAGCCGCATGGAAACCACAATGGAGGATAACTCAAACACAAGAGTCCGAGTCAACTGAGCAAAAAAAAAAAAAAGGCAGTGTCCTTTGTCTGGAAAAATTTTGGCTTCAGAAAAGATGATTTAGAACAACGTGATTAATTATTGTTCATTTATCGAGGTAAAATGTGCAATTAAATCATGATTTAGATTTTAAGTCATATCGTGCAGCCCTAGATACGGTTACATCGACACACGGACCCCTGCATCGGTCTAAATGGACCAAGATTCAGCCGATGGCCTGGTTCTAACGTTACGAATCGGTTGACTGATGTAACAAGGTATGTGATGATGTGGGGCTATTTTAATTCCAAAGGCCAAGGGAACTTTATCAGAATGCACAGTATCCTGGATCCATGAAATAACTGGCCTTTAAAAATAAAAATCTGCCTGCCTCTATGGGAATTTAACATAGGGGTGTACTCACTTTTGTTGCCAGCGGTTTAGACATTAATGGCTGTGTGTTGAGTTATTTTGAGGGGACAGCACATTTACACTGTTATACAAGCTGTACACTTAATACTTTACATTGTAGCAAAGTATAATTTCTTCAGTGTTGTCCCATTAAAAAGATACAATGAAATAATTACTAAAATGTGAGGAGTGTACTCACTTTTGTGAGATACTGTGTAAAAAAAATATTATTAAAACATATATTGAATCATATCTCATCATATCGCACCGAATCGTTTCAAATTAAAATGTATCGTCCCTGAACCATAGCCCATGTATCTAGATACCTATCGAATCGTCCTATAAGAGAGAGATGCACAGCCCTAATAACTAATAATTTGGACCTACAACTAGCATATTAAAAGCCGAAGTCAAAGTTAAAAGCCGTGTACAATTACACTGGGATGCAACATCTTTGGCCTTCAACATCAGCAACATTACATATCTTCAGTATCTGCTGATAGCTTAGCTAATGTTAGCTTCACAGTCATGACAGCTGGTTGAAGTGTCGTATTCTTTAGTGTCCTCCGCAAAGTAACGTTAGCCGTAGAAAGAGAATGGATTAAGGTTTCTTTGACCACCCGTATTGACTGGGTGGGGCGGACTTCCCCCACTGCCTCATATCCTCTTCTTTGACCGAAGATGGACACACCAGCCGCGTTGTCCGGTGCCAAGTGATGCATCCTATAAGCATCTGTTTCTCCTAGCCCTCAAACTAGTTATTTGTCGCATCAACTGAGAGTGAATTAAATGAGGTAATATGTTGGTATTCTTCATGCTCCATCTAATTCCAAAGTAAGCTGGTATCCTTAAATGATGAATAATATTTATGACAGTGATACGAAATCTAAGACGACACCAGACTGGGAACAGGATACGGCCGGACAGCTAACGTTAACGTTAGCAAGAGTGACGTTAGTTTCCAACAGCAAACGATACCACAATGCAACAAATAATGTCGAGTTGAAGAATTTAGCTAGGTAGCTATAACGTATTGGCTTTGTTAACGTTAACGTTACTTAAATTTAAAATAGGCGTAACGGAATAGGCGTCACATTGCCCGATTCACGGGGTTGTTCTCCGGTGGTAACGTCAGTCGGATCCTGTCAGACAAGCTAATTAGCTAACGCTAGATAGCGACTATTAGCCAAACTAGCTACTCACCCTCTGGTTTTATTTCAAAGATGGGGCTTGCAAGTTGCAAGCAAACGTCCCCTGTGTACTTACTCCGGGAACTGTCAGCAGCAACGGTTGTTAATCACAACAGTAGCCAGAGGTACCAGCCCAGCCCAGGTTACTGAACAGCCGCTTCCCTTCCTCCCACCCGGCTCTCTGGTTTCACAGTGGTGTCAAAAGCGCGCCGAAAACGTGAAAGCCCGCAGTTGCCCCCTAGCTAGGCAACTGCGCAATGCAATTACACCAAAATGTCTTTATTTTTAGTATTTGGGTGAATAGCTATCCATATATCGAAATATAACATCATAGCAAAATATACAACTATTTTATGTTATGAACAAACACGAAAAAAAGGAGAAACAATTAAAGATTAGTGATGAAATACACTTCCGCTCGTACTTTTCTTTGCTTCCTTTTTACTTCCGGATGTTCACATTCTGGCTGCAGTCCGTTCTCTTAATACATCCATGCTGCTGTCAAACAACGTTAGTTTACCCTCCATGGTTTTACACAATGAAGATCGTTACCTGGAACATAAATGGCATAAGGACTTTCAGAGGCGGCATTAAAAATGCTCTTGATTCACTGGACGCAGATATTATCTGTGTTCAAGAGACAAAAGTGACAAGTAAGTGGTGTTCGCAAAACGTGGCGGCGGCTGTCATTTAACACTCCCAAGTCTGTATTAGAAATACAAAGTTAAACCCCAAATGTGTCCCCCACAGGAGACTTGCTTGATGAAAGAACTGCCATTGTTGACGGCTACAACTCTTATTTCAGCTTCAGTCGAGGACGCAGCGGCTATTCAGGTTCATTACAATGTCATAACAATTCATTTTGTGTCTTTGAATCATAACAGTAGCCTACTGTTTTCTCTTCCCAATTATATTTAGTTTGCCAAGACAAGAAGACACAATTCCCATAATTAACTAAATCGAATGGGCACTTAGTTATTATAGTAACAGAAGATCCCTGCCCATTGTTACACACGCTTTAGTTGCTGCTGACACACTACACCTTACAAACTCACAATTCACCTCCCATTCCTGACATGCACAGGGGTTGCCACTTACTGTAAAGACAGTGCCACTCCATTTGCTGCTGAGGAGGGTCTCACGGGTCTGCTAACCAACCATGAAGGGGCTGTTGGGTGCTATGGTGACCAGACTGAGTTCTGTAGCGAGGAGCTGCAGCTTTTGGACAACGAAGGACGGGCTGTTATCACACAGCACAGAATCATGTAAGAGAAAAACATTCTACTTTGCGTCATGCATGTTATATGTAGGCTACTGTATTGGGTATTTCTCTCTGTTCATATACTCACATAAAAATAGCAACTATAAATGCATTAAATACCCCTTGCAATCTTTACTAGCAGCCAGATTTTGATCAATTTGGAGTTTCCTCTTACAATAATAATTGTTGATCAAAACTGTTGATACCACAAGGGAGATTCCAATGTGTGTGTACTTTTCTTTTGTAAAGTAGCTGTAGATTACTGTGCCTCTTTTTGAGTCTGTATTCCCCCCACAGGTGTCAGGACAAAGAGCAAACTATTACTGTAATCAATGTATACTGTCCACGGGCTGACCCTGAAAAGCCGGAGCGAAAGCAGTTCAAACTGCAGTTCTACAAGTTGCTTCAGAGTCGGGCTGAAGCTATACTGAAAGATGGGAGGTGAGAGTTTCCACAGACTATAAATAAAGATTGTTGTTACAATAATGGCACAGGTGCATCCTGCCTTTTCCACAGACATTTTAACTGTTTTAATTTCTAACAACGCAGCCTTATACCAGTTTACGGCTGTTGCAAATTTGAGCTCAAACAACGGCACACATGCTGTCTGTGCACTTAGATATACATACGTTTCATGTCATGAGTCAGTAAAACCTTAAAGCGGTTAACAATGTGGTAAAAGAAGCATTACATAGTTAATTCTTGCATTTACAGTCTTATTTTGGACAGTGTGTATCGTGAGAGTTTTTGCTTACTCTGTTATCCCCTCTCCTCTTTAAATTCAGAGTTAATGTTCTTTTCTCTTCTATTTTTCAGCCATGTGATTGTTTTAGGAGATGTAAATACATCTCACCGGCAAATAGACCACTGTGACCCCAGTGATATTGTAAGTAAGTTTAGAATACTGTCATATGAATGTTTTGTTTTTGAATTTGTCTCTTTTGCCTATTCGATATCTTGAAAGTTAAATTAAAAGATTGATTCCACTCTCTTGTCTGTATGGGAAATAGGAAGTTAAAGCCAGCAGCTGGTTAGTTTAGCTCAGCATTAAAGACTGGAAACAGGGGGAAACGGTAAGCATGGCTCTGTTCAAAGGTTATGAAATCCATCCGCCAGCACCTTTTTAAATCTAATATTTCATCTGTGTAATCGTGTCAAAAACAGAAGTGAAAAAAACAAGTTTCAGTGGAAACAACCCAGCTGTTTCCCCCTGCTTCCGATCACTAAGCTAAGCTAACAGTCTCCTGGCTGTAGCTTCATAATTAACAAACAGAGCAGTATCAATCTCAGCAAGGAAGCAAATTAGTGTGTTTTTTTAATCAATTGTCCTTTAATATGAGGGAATAATATAATATTGCATAAAACTGGCAGTGTTTTATGTTTCTGCCAAATGTGCACAGTGCACTGCATGCGCATAATAATGAAACTCCACCTGCTTTGTTTTTCTCATTACTTAGGATGATTTTGGTGAAAACCCGGGGAGGAAATGGCTGAATGGCTTTTTGCACAGTGGCAGACGAGAGTCAGAGGAAATGAATGAGCAGGAACCTGGTGAAGAATTTGAGGTATCCTCAACAGATCCCATCCACAGTGGAAAATTTGTGGATACCTTCCGCTATTTCCACCCAACTCGCACCAGCGCCTTCACATGCTGGTCCACTCTCACTGGAGCGCGGCAGACCAACTATGGCACACGCATTGACTACATATTCGCTGATTGCCAGCTAGCCAAGGAGCAGTTTGTGGCAGCAGACATCAGGCCAGAGGTGGAGGGGTCGGACCACTGCCCTGTGTGGGGGCAACTGAGCTGCTCTCTCCTGCCCAGCTCCAAGCCTCCCCCCCTCTGTACACGCTACCTGCCAGAGTTCGCTGGCAAGCAGCAGAAACTCTCCCGCTTCCTTGTTAAGGTGGACCAAAAATCTATTCAGCCTGAGCAGAGGGATGCATTACCTGGATCTCAAGAAGAGGAGGAAAGGAGGGAGAATTTAAACCCTTCCAGTGCTGGGATCGTCTTTGGTAAAAAACGGTTATTAACATCAGACTGTGTTGTCCCAAAGGGGAAAAAGACTAAGACAGTCAAGACCTCTTCAAAGCCGCAGGGCAGTCTCCTTTCCTTTTTCAAACCCAAACTCACAAATGTCGTTCCCTCTCCTGAAGCCTCTGTCAGGCAGTGTGAAAAAACCCTCAGCGTGGATAAAGGTACCTCATCACAGAACTCTCAAAAAGCATCCACAACTAGCGAGATCAGAAGCAGCGTACCTGTAGATACTGAGCCGGTCTATGGTTCACAACAGCAGTGCAGCAGCGGTAGCACCACAGAGGAAAGTGACAAACCGATGAAGACACACACAACACATTTAACCCCACAGCCCTCTGTGGGATGCTCAGATACCAAGAAAGGGGCATCGTTAGTGTTTTGGAAGTCGGTGCTTTGTGGACCTCCCCCACCACCCCCCTGTAAGGTCCACGGGGAACCCTGTGTACTTCGTACTGTGAAAAAGGAGGGTCCAAACATGGGCAAACAGTTCTTTGTGTGTGCCCGTCCTCAGGGACATGCCTCCAACCCTGAAGCTCGGTGTAATTTCTTTGCGTGGGTCGACAAGGAGAAGTGACATGTTCACTGTCTGGACCACAAGTTGTTTTTTCCTGACTCATCATTAAAACCTCTAGCTCAAACAAGTATTGTAAGACTACTACAGAGATCAGATAATTTCACAGATTTTAATTGTTGACTATGTGTTTTTTTTCTCTGCTAACATTTAATATTAAAAGACAGTAGTTTTCTAGTACTTTGAGTTTGGTTTTATTTGTTCTTGGATCTGAAATGATTAGGCAATCAATAGATTAGTTGATTGACAGAATTTCATCATCTTTGTGCGAGCAAAAATGCTTAATATCAGGTTCCATCTCCTCAAATGTGAGGATTTTCAACATGTCTCTTTTTTATATCATTGTATATAAACTTGTAAAAATCAGTTAATTGAAGATGACTCAATTATGAAAATAATGCAGTCCTAGTTGTTCTCATGATATAAAACTGATATATAAAGTTGGCCTGTGTAGGAATGGATGAGTTCAATTCTGATGGTCTATTTTGATAGCATTGAATATTGAATCATCACATCTGGATGCCGTTGTGAGTCATTGTATTTGTATAATTTACTGATCAGGGATTTTCTCTGTTACCTCAGTGTTTCTGCCCACTAGATGGCGGTGGTAGTGAGGTGATGACAAAGCTGAAGCTCGGAGAAGAAATGAAAAGTAACTTTCCACAGCAACACATTTTGCTGACACAACCAGCTGCACAACCACATTACCACTTCCACTGTAATGTAGGCCAGTAAGCAGTTTTTAAATTAGAATTTAGTTTTTATTTGTCATCTTTAGACATTTACATTTCATCAGAAACACTCCTTGAGTATTCCAAGATGCTCCTGGGGTAAATCACTAAATGCTTACAGTGTCCAAATAAACTTAGCAAGGAAATTTGTGTTTGGTAGATTATTTCTCTGTGGTAACTATGCTTTTTGGCAATAAATTTCATACCGTTGGAAAGCCTGTTTAGTTCCCTTTCAAATGGTGCCCCATTTGTAAGGAACATGCATTTGTGGGATGAGTAGCAGCGCTGAGTATGTTGGTTGCGCCCATGAAAAATTTGCCAAATCTTCTCTGCCAATGCCAAACAGCTTATTCTGCCATTGACTCGTTTGGTGTTTGGTGGATTGGATGATTGAAATTTGAAGAAACAAGACATATTGGCAATTTATTCATTTCACAAACAGGAGCCTCGGTAACATGTGGAAGAACCATACACAGCCACAACAGCCTGGCACCTCCTCCTCATGCTGGTCACCAGCCGGGTCACACACTGCTGTGGGATGGCATCCCATTATTCAACCAGCTTTTGTCGCAAGTCAGCCAACGTGGTTGTGTTGGTCACTCTGGCACGAACAGCACGCCCAAGTTGATCCCACAAGTGTTCAATGGGGTGAGGTCAGGACTGCTGGTTGAAGAATGGGATGCCATCCCACAGCAGTGTGTGACCAGCATGAGGAGGAGGTGCCAGGCTGTTGTGGCTGTGTATGGTTCTTCCACACGCTACTGAGACTCCTGTTTGTGAAATTAATAAATTGTTCAATTGCCAATATGTCTTGTTTCTTCAAACTTCAATCATCCAATCCACCAAACGAGTCAATGGCAGAATAAGCTGTTTGGCATTGGCAGAGAAGATTTGGCAAATTTTTCATGGGCGCAACCCACATAGTCAGCACTGCTGCTCATCCCACAAATGCATGTTCCTTACAAATGGGGCACCATTTGAAAGGGAACTAAACAGGCTTTCCAACAGTATAAGATGTATTGCCAAAAAGCATTGTTACCACAGAGAAATAATCTACCAAACACAAATTTCCTTACTTTTTGTGCTAAGTTTATATACAGTTCGTTTACAGTATTTCATAAAGCGACAGAGAACCACATGTGGCCATCAGTCTACAGGAACAGGGAAGGGCTTATCTTGTGACGGGGCAGGAAACTTCTTGACGCGCGAAGTTACTACCTCCCTCCTTTCCCCCATTTTTTTCTCTCCTCTTACAGCTGCAGGGAGCTTCACGGCTCTACAAGAAGCAGATTTTGGACGTGAACCAGCCAACAATTTTTAACTTTTACCCTGTTACTTCTGTCTAGACTGAAGACATCCATACTAGAGAGACTGTTACTAGAGAGGTGGGTACCAGAGGAAAGCCTGCAGGCCAGCACTCCACAGCTGCTCCAGCATTTGGGCCACGACACAATTTCCCATTCATACATGCAGGGAGATACTTCAATTCCTATCACTAAATCTACTGATTATGTGCTGTATATTGAAAGTAGAAGTACAGATACAATTCTTCTCAGCTGTTTTCTGCTTTAACCTTTCAGCTGAGGATATAATGCTGACCATTTTTTGACATACTGGCAGTTCTGTTCAGCACAGAGGTGGGATTTTAAATGACTTACTGAAATGGGAGATTGTCTTGGCTGCAAATACTGGCATCACTGTTTGGTACAAAAATAACATTTGAAGTGGTTTTATCAAGTCAAAATATCTCCTAATTAGCTAAAGTTTACACATACAAATATTTAATTGTATATGTTAGTTGCTTTGTCCTGGATTTTCCCAAATCACTTGTTTAACTGAGGGTCATTTAAGGTGACGAAGGTAGCCATGCTCTGTTCATTACATAAATTCAGCCAATCTGTACAGACCATGATCTTAATACTGTATATTACTTACAAACTGCTCCGAATGGCCTGAACATGACACAATTATTGAAATATGATAGTGGCGATGTGTTTGTCTTGGCCTTCATGTCCAGATTTCTGAATTCTAAACTAAAAATTCTTTAAGAGGGATATAAAAAAAATTCTGACATCTGTGTACACTGCCACTAGATGTGACGTAAAAACGATGAGAACAGAAAAACACATTTTCCAGTAAAGGATTTGTGTCATGTCGAGATAAAGAAAACGTGGGTGTGTCTTGGGTGTCATATCTCAGTAAAGTTAAACTTTATCAGCCAACTGAAATGTCGTCCCCAAGAAGTGGATGACAATTGAATTCTGCTGAACGAGTAAGAGGTTGAGCACGTGTTATTGCTTTATTCAGGAAGTATGCTCTGCTGCAGACCGTCTCCTTATATAGATAGATAGATTTTTATTGATCCCAAAAAAATGGGGGAAATTCCAGTGTTATATGATTTAGACATGTGGAGATGTTTTCTGTCATTGACAGAATCTTATAACACTTCAGTTTGCTGAGATGCTGAAACTATGGAAGAACATATAAAGAATCTTTTTATGTGTTGTTTATTTTCACTGGTGCCTGTCAGTTCAGGTCTTACGATTTGTTTTGGATCAAGCGTATGCTAACTTGTAAGCATGCACTATGTTTCCACTCTTAATCACTATCACATGTGGGTAATCTTAAAAAAGCACTTATCTCCTAAGCTAATTACCATCACAGTGACTTCCAGCAGGATGCAAACTGTCAGTGAGTATCCGCCCATGCTCTGACAAAGCCCCCCTCAGGTGACATCCGTTTTTGCCCTCCTTTCCACTTGCATAGTCTATAATGACATGGTGATTTGTCCCCAGTATCAACAGCAGAAGCCCTGTTGATTGGATGGGTTCCTGGGATTACCTGTGGCGTTGAACTGCAGACTGTCTTTGAAAACTAACAGGCAACTCATTTACTTTGTTTAAACACTAGTGTGGACACCTTTTCAAAGTAGACACCTGTTGAGAGGACCCCCACAGTCCCATTGCAACTGGCTCTACCTGTGACGGGTTTAACAAAGGGTTAAGTATGGGTGTTCCCATTTCCCGCTCACTCCTCCCAGCCTCTAATCTATCTCACTCTCTCCTCTCTTCACTACCAAGGAGCTTTGGAGAGAACATTGGAAGAGTCTCAAAATTGAGCAAACTTGCACATGGATTTATTGGGTCAATAATCAGAAAAGAAAACTGGCCTTGTTCTTGACCACCAGGGTAAGTTGATAGAAAATGTGTGTGTTTTCAGATGTTGAGGAAGAAGGGGAAGGGCTAACTGTCAATAGTGAGCTGGTCTTGCGTCAGAAAAGAGCCATGTGGTATGAACTGCTGGATAGTAAGGCTGCAGTAATATCTACTGTGTTTAACTTAAATGTAATTGTCAAGATTAACATATAGATTATTTGTCATATTAAGATATATTTTCTAATTGTAAAGGGCACGCGGGTAGGTTGTTTAGGGAAAAATGTTGTATAGATGAATGGTAAGGGCAGGAGCACTTATTAGTTTTTATTACTTTTTTCCACTCTTTTACAGTTTCCACTATGTAAGGCTGCCATTGTGGCCAATGAAATATCTGACTTGGAACAAGTTTGTAGTTAAAAAGGTTCGTCTAGTTTCTAAATTATTAATTAATTAATAATAAAGTTGTTTTATATACTACAAGTGTTGCTTGAGTTTTGATCTCTCAATTGTAAACTCTGCCCTTCACACTGTGAGGGAGTGGTAAATAATCCATCAAAAGTGGGTTTTTGTGAAAGTTAAAGTCTTTACTTTGTTGGTTGCCTGTTTTGGCCGTTAGCCATGGGAAAGTAGCTAAAAGAAAGTTACTCAAACCAAACTTGACCCAAGGCCAGTATGAAGGGAAAATGCTACTCTGTATTTAGGCTAAATAGCACGGTTTAAACAGGAACCCTTTGTTTATCTCTGTGGCCCACTGCTATCAACCACCAAGCTGTATGGATTATTGGACATCCAGAGGCTTGTTCATTGATGAGCATAGGAATATAAAAAAATTGGGGTTTGTGTGGAAACTCTTAAGGAATGGCACAATGTAGTGTAGGTGTGTCCTTAGGGGTCAGATGTGAAAATCCTGAGGGCTCTGACCCACAGAGAAGTGAAGTATCCCATGACCCCGTGGCAGCAGCACAGACCTACGCTCATTCCCAGAGCCCGTCCATGCCAGCTTTGTGTGGCCCACAACAGATTAGACATTTGTTATTGAAAGATTTTCATGTCACACAAGCTTTAAATGAACTTACAGCCCAAGTGTCTCTTTTTGCTGGGATTTTATTTTCTGAACAATCACAGTAATATTGGAGTTTTTTTGATCATCATATCTGAAGTAGGGAGCTGAACTCCAAAAATAAAGCAGTGTCAAAAGATTTTTGTATTCCCCAAAAGAAAAAAAACAACAGTCTTGTTGTCCTTGGCAAGCAGAAACAAATTTCAGTGGTGTGTGTCTCAAGACTTTATAAATAGGTCTGCCCTTTTGAAGCCACATAGCATTTTCTGTTTGTATTACATTCACCATATTCAGTGTTTGTCGAGTGATGTGGCTTCCTTCGGTTCCAAGTACAAATAACTAGTATGTTTACATTTAAAAGGCTGAGGTTATATTAAGGACATTTGCCAGTCTGCCACTGTAATATGACTTTATTGTATCTATCTATCATCTAGCTCATAAAAGTATTCTGTAAATACATCGCAATTCTCCCTCAGCTTTTTGGAAGATTCTGAGATCTTGTCTTAACTTGGTAAAGTGATGCATACATACACAATGAAAGGTAAAGACACATGCTAAAGTCAAGACTGCTTGCAGTTTTCTTCACGTCATTAAAAGTTGGTGTTTGAATGTTAAGCATGTTATGTAAAAACAATCCCAGCTGACATTAAATCTTTGTGCAAAAAATAATGGCCAAATTTGGAGGTAATTACCATACATTGAACAATGGATTTCTCTTTACCTCCATCCAGGTGACAGTTTGAAGAGGATTCTTTTAGTCCAGCCAAAGTAGATCCCTCAAGTCACAACCCCAGGAACCAGAATGGAGCTTCAGAAGATGAATGGACACAACAGGGAAGATGGGTAAGACTCACAAATGAACAGTAATTACTGGTACAGGAACAACATATCACAGCAAAAGGTGTTAGAAGTTCAAAGGAATTAAAATGTTTTAAATGTGTCTTTAAATGTGTGTCTTTGAAAAAGCGGCAGTATTTTTGTGGCTCCTTCAAACCAGTGATTTTGATTCCATTGTAGGTTTGATGAGCTGGATGCCTTGGCTGAACAAGAGGAGTTTCTCCCACATAAAACTGGCATTAAGAAAGAAAACCCCTTTACAGATGTGAGTGCTTTTTGTCATATGTTGAAAAACATAGAAGTCAGATTGATTTGATGTATCTAAATGAGATACAGTCAATAGTATGCTGTTGATGTGATTTTTGTTTGTGAATTGATCTGTCTGTGTTGTCCTCCTCCTGCAGTTCGAGGGAAAGACTTCATTTGGCATGTCCATTTTTAACCTCAGTAACGCCATAATGGGCAGTGGAATTCTGGGCTTGGCTTTTGCAATGTCCAACACCGGAATCATTCTTTTTCTGTGAGTATGCAACCCAAACCTCCCTACTTTGGCTAAACTTTGTGCCGTGCTGCATTTGTCAGTGTGTTTGTGTATGTGTCTACCCATGTAGGCGCATGCTATTTTCTCACAGCACAGTATTTTAAGTTGTAATATTGTCCCATCTTGTCCAAAGAGGACATTAGTATACTGATTTTAGCTTCCTGTAAATAAAATATATTTAGTATTATGGTCAAGCCAAATGTGCACACTCATTGAGGTTATAAGAACAGAGCAGGGCTGTTTGACATGTATGTATGTTTGACTTGTAGACTGACACAGGGAAGATTTTTTAAAGAATTTTAGGTAATTTTCTCCTCACTTTTTGAAAAGAGGCTATTTCTTAATGGCTTCTCTTAAAAACTAATATTTTTATATTGAGATATCTTTAACATAGCTAATTTTTGTATTTGTGCATGGTTGTTACTCATTTTATATATTTTACTATGTCCTCAGTCTTTTGCTTCATAATGCTTCATAAAGCCCTTTGGGCCTCTTGCTTGAAAAGTGCTCCATAAATAAATTAAAAATAATCATTATTTTGGGTTAAAATTTAGGGTTAACACATTAGAATCAGGATTAAGTTCATGTTGGTGGACCCGGATTGGATATAGTCAACAGAGGGTCCTTATAAGGCTAAAAGTAGGGCCACAGGGGTGTGTGTGTATCATCTGTGTATTAGTTTTTGGGCATGAATGTGTGGTGGCAGGGGAGTGGGCTCTGTGCTTGTGTTTCTGTCCATCTACCTGTGTGAGTTGTTGGTGTAATACTGTATACACAATGGCTCCCATACGAAGCCTGATCTGTCAGAATCTACATTAGAGCTCATACACACGCAGCTTCCCTAAATCAGATTTGAGTGGTTAAAAATAGCTCGTAGTGATCACATCCAAGACACGCCTGCCTGGAAAAGTCCTGTGCTATGTGGCAGGGGGGAGGTGGAGGATGGCTGGAGAGGCAGTCTCTCAAAGCCAAACTCACTTGTGTGCGTGGAGACAGACAAAAATCACAAGAATTGCTTGTTACAATGTATTTTCTGAAGAACTTTATGAAGAATAGTTTTATTTCTCTCTTTCTTTCTGTCTTTATTTATTTAGATTATGAGCATAGCTTTAACTCTAATAAGAATAATGTCCAGGTTTGTGAGGCCGTTGATACATACAAAAAGAAAAAAAATGAATTACATTTACCAACAGATCTTTGCTCTTGTGTGTTTCAGAATCCTCTTGTTGTCCATTGCCATTCTGTCTGCATATTCAATTCATCTCCTACTGAAAAGTGCTGGAGTTG
This sequence comes from Sander lucioperca, assembly GCF_008315115.2. Classification (NCBI taxonomy): domain Eukaryota; kingdom Metazoa; phylum Chordata; class Actinopteri; order Perciformes; family Percidae; genus Sander; species Sander lucioperca. The sequence goes on from NC_050184.1 coordinate 31,361,357, forward strand.
TTGGTAAGCCAGACTCAACACACATAACATAGCATATGTAGTAGCGACATAGTCAATCCTGCATTCATAAGTTATCACACTCATATATGTATATTGTTTTTTTCAGGCATCCGGGCTTATGAGCAGCTTGGGAATCGGGCTTTTGGTGCCCCGGGAAAAATGCTGGCTGCAATCATCATTACAATACACAACATTGGAGGTATTGTCATGCCATTTTCTTCCTTTGATGTTTATGTCTGATATCTGTAAATGAAAGCATGTGCATTTAATCAGATTGACTGTTTTCATTTACTTTTAGCAATGTCCAGCTACCTCTTCATCGTCAAGTCTGAGCTCCCACTGGTTATTCAATCTTTCCTGGGTAAATATGAAAACACAGGGTGAGTGTCAAAGTGCTATTCTGACAATGATTCATGTGTAATTTCAGTTTTTTGTTTTGTGATGTGCTTTTTTTATTTATTTTTACATCTGTCTCTTAGAGAGTGGTTCTTGAATGGAAACTACTTGATCATGATTGTTAGCGTTCTCATCATCCTTCCTCTAGCAATGATGAAACAACTTGGTATGTTTTCCATTCTTTTGTCACATTTTCTTTCTTTTTTTTTAATTCCCCATACTCTCTCATGTAACAGCATGTCTCCACTACCTGTTTTTTTGTTGTGCTTACATTCATATGCTGTACTTCCAGAATCCATAAATCATTCTGCAACATGTTATTATCATTGCAACACAGGTTACTTGGGCTATACAAGCGGGTTCTCCCTCTCCTGCATGGTGTTTTTTCTGATTTCGGTGAGTCTCAACTGTTGAGCCAACAAAGATATACAGACTATTACACCAGCTGTTCCTCCGTTAAATATTTATCTTTGATTAACCAATGGGTGTGTCTCTCCAGGTTATCTACAAGAAATTCAACATCCCATGTCCACTGGTTGATGTAAATCATAACATGACTCATACTGCCCATTACCACACTGCCACTAATGGGACAGATGACTTCTGTAAGGCCAAACTATTTACCACAAACTCACAGGTAAAACATTTTCAGATTGCCTGCGTCTAGTTCCCTGAATCATCTGCTGTATATTTATTTTTTGGTCAACACAGCAGATTGACTGCAACATATTCTGCATGAGAGTGTGTTATGTCAACAGTAGTGTCTGGTATAAAACAAGCATTAGATTGTGTTCCTCAAGCCATGTTTTGTGGGTTACTCACTGACCTTTGGCATGTTTGGCTTTTAGACAGCATACACCATCCCAATTCTGGCCTTCGCTTTCGTCTGCCACCCAGAGGTGCTACCAATCTACACTGAGCTACGAGAGTAAGTCTGAATATCGTCATCCATTTCACCAAATCCAAATGTGGGTTTCTTAATAGGCACACAGAGAGCTGTGCTAAAAAGGTTTGGTAAAATTAACGTATTTTTCTGCTTGGCTTTACCCCAGTGCCACCAAGAAACGTATGCAGGCCGTTGCCAACATCTCCATCCTTGCCATGTTTGTCATGTACCTGCTAACAGCTCTTTTTGGTTACCTCACTTTTTATGGTAAGATACTCTTTACTCCTGAGATTCAAAGGTCACCCTTTTCTTAAGTTGTGAATGGGAAAAAAATCCAATGAATGAGCCACTTGTACCCATAGCATCTACCAGTGTTGTGAATTAGGGAATATACCATGTGAGATATGTAAATGGTTTCTCTGTGGGTAGATGCTGTGGAGTCAGAGCTGTTACACACCTACAGTCGAGTGGACCCCCTGGATGTCCTGGTTCTCTGTGTGCGTCTAGCTGTGCTGGTGGCCGTCACTCTCACCGTCCCCGTGGTTCTTTTCCCGGTAAAACATCTATCAACAAGAATAATATCTGTTTTGATTTCCTGACACTTTCCACACATTCAAATTCATCACACTTTACATGATAAAAGTGGATTTAGATACAATCAATAAAACAGTCACAAAAGGGGAGATTATGAGAATATAGAGCTAAAACAATTAGTTGAATAATTTATTTGTTAAAATGTATCAGCTACTTTGCTCATCGGTTAATTCATACATCAGTTCAAGAAAAATGGTTACAGCCTCTCAAATGTAAATATTTTCTCTAAAGAAAAATTCTAAAAGATAAAATGTATTTTTTTTTTTTTTTATAAACACTTTATTTGTACTTTTCCAATTATCACATAAAACAATCGTATTCCCTATTTTACAAATAACCATAGAAAAAAAATCCCAACAAGAGAAAGACAAAGACAGACCAAACCCAAAATCAACCTGACAGACTTGTCACAGACAACAGTGCAAATAAATAAATAAATAAATAAATAAAAAAAAGTACACCTAACATTCCTTATTACAGGACTGACCAAGGGCAGGTGTAAACATTCAGAGTTCCAGTTACAGACCAAGGAAATTGTTCACATAAGTTAATAGAGGGTCCCAGGTTTTGTGGAATCTGTTGATGGAACCATTGAGGGCACATCTGATTTTTTCCAGCTTAACATTCTGCATAATGTCCCTAATCCAGTGGTGGTGTGATGGAGGAGTAGCAGCCTTCCATTTAAATAAAATCAAGCGTCTAGCTAATAAGGAGGAAAAGAACAAGCTTCGGACAAGACCAGAACATATGATAGGAAGTAGCTGGCGTCTGTTTACATCTATCACGTAATGGGTCTTCGTTCGGAAATATTCTTGCTAATTTGGCTTTTGAGAAGTGCAACCGGTGTAACACTTTAAACTGTATTAAAGAATGTCTGGGACATATGGAAGAGGAGTGGACTCTATTAAGAGCCATATCCCATTCCTCATCAGACAGCTGCGCCCCCAAGTCATTTTCCCACTGTTCTCGAATATGTGAGATAGAGAGGTTGCAGCTATCCATGATATGAGAATAAATAAATGATATTCTGCTCTTATTCAGCATATTGACCCTTAATAGGGAATCCAAACAGGAAGGAGAGGGGAGTGTAGGAAAATTAGCAAACTTTTTACGAGTAAAATCTCTAATTTGTAAGTATTGCAAAAAATGATTATTGGTCAGACCAAATTTTCTGGATAGTTGTTCAAAGCTAGCAAAAGTATCATTAACACACAAGTCCTCAATACTATGAATGCCCTTGTCATACCAAATTTTGAAGCCATTGTCCATTAGGGATGGTTGAAAAAGATGATTATGTATTATTGGTGAGTGAATAGAAATACTCTGAATACCCAGACATCTTTTGAACTGATTTACGATGCGTAGTGATTGAGTTACAATTATATTATCCTTAATATTATTAACTAGTGATGGTAGGGGTGCGCAGAGTAAAGCAGGGAGTGAGTGTGCTGCTTGTAACCTTTTCAATCTGGAGCCATGCAGGGATCCTATCCTTCCAATCTTTTAACCACAGAGAGATGGCATTAAAATTCGCAGCCCAATAATACGTACGCAAATTTGGAAGTGAAAGCCCCCCTACACCTTTTGGTCTTTCCATAAATTCTTTTCTTATGTGAGCTGATTTATTATTCCATATAAAAAGGAGGAAATCATTTGATTAAATGCCTTGAAAAAAGATTGTGGTATATAAACAGGCAGTGCCTGAAATAAATATAGAAACTTTGGTACAATATTCATCTTTACAGAATTTGTTCTCCTGATAAGAGATAGTGGCAAAGTAGACCATCTTTTAATATCTTGTTTGCACTGTTCCAACAGAGGAGTGATGTTACTTTTAAATGGACTGTAATAGGATTTGGTGACTTTTTCACCCAGATATGTAAAGGACTCGGCAGACAACTTAAATGGCAGATTGGGATATTCTCTGGCATTACTACTAATGGGGAAGTATTCGCTTTTGTTAAAATTTAGTTTATACCCAGATATGTTACCAAATTCCTGCAAGATTTTAAGGATTTCAGGGGTAAATGTGATGGGGTTGGTGACATATAGTAACAAGTCGTCTGCATAAAGCGAGACAGTGAGAGTTAGGCCACCACGTGAGATACCTTGTATACTATTATTGCATCTAAGAGCTATGGCATGTGGCTCTATAGCTAAAACAAAAAGCAACAGACTCACTGGATCCCCTTGTTTTGTCCTTCTGTGAAGAGGAAAATACTCAGATGAGATACCGTTGGTATAAACTGAGGCAAATGTATTTTTTATTTTTTTTTAAAGAGATAAACATACGTGTATGTGTAAAATTCAATGCATACCCCATTGTGGAAGATATCATCTTTGAAACAATTGAAATCAACATTACAAAAGATGACCCCTAGTGGTAGAGACTTAAGAGTAGTCGGCCCAGAATTGAGCCATGTGGCATGCCACATGCTATGTTTATTCTTTTTTTGAGACAAAGTCTTAATTGGTCAATAGGCCAGAGACTAATTTATAACATTTTACTTTTTCCTTCCCTTAATCCTTCCTAACAATGTTGTCTAGGCAGATCCTGAATCTACAAACTGCACATCATAAGTCCCTCATGTTGGATATATCAAGCCACTGAAACTGTCTTACTGTTTCAGTGCTGTGCCTGTCATGGGTGTAACTCCTGAAACCAGTTTGTTTTAATGTGTTGACTGTATGGAGCTTGTTCTTTTTTTTTTTTTTAAACATTCCCTCTTAAATGGGTTGAAAACATTCACATTACAATTTGACATTTTGGGACGTAAGCTTTTTCAGTTTCGTACAGAGAGTTAGATGAGATTGTTAGCTTAGTTTAGCATAAAGAGGGAGGAAACAGCTAGCCTGGCTCTGTACAAAAACTCCTCTAAGCTCACTAATTTATATGTTGTCTCTCACAATCTCATTTATTTTAATTTCTATAATAAAATAAATTTCAAGCGTCGAGTTGTGGTTTTACAAGGGGGTTATTTACTTGGAGTCTTTACTGGTTGCCTGTGCTGAGTTTAAGAGGTGCTGGTAGGCTTTGAACAGAACCAGGCTATCCATTTCCTGTCTTAATGCTAAGCTAACGAGCTGCTAGCTCCAGGTTCATATTGAACTGATGGGTATGAGAGTAACTCTCAACAAGAGACCAAATGAGCATATTTCACACATATGATGGAAAATACCTAAAATGTCAGCTAGTTGGGATGGAATTGATGCCTATAGGAGCTTATCTTATATACAGCTTGTTACAACAGCATTTCCATAACACTAATGTTTCCTGTGGTGATAAAACAAGACCATAAACCAACATTTCTCACTCTTTCCTTCGTTCCTTCCTTCCTTACCTCTGTAGATCCGCAGGGCCTTGCTCCAGATCTTGTTCCCGGCCAAGCCTTTCAACTGGTTGGTACACATCACCATTGCATGTTGTCTAATTTTTGTGGTCAACCTCCTGGTTATCTTCGTGCCCTCCATCCGCGACATCTTTGGCCTCATCGGTATGTTTGCACAGGAAGACCTATATAATCTGTAAACTGTGTAATCACTTACTGTGTACAACATTAACATCAACTCACTTCCTCTTTCTGTTCTTCTCCATCTTCAGGAGCCACATCTGCCCCCAGCCTTATCTTCATCCTACCTGGAACCTTCTACGTCCGTATCGTTCCTGAAGACAAGGAGCCTTTTCTGTCCAGACCCAAGATTCAGGTACAACTCAGTTCCTCCAGCTATCAAGGACACTTTGAATTTAACTTGGTCATTTAAATGTCTATGGAATTGTTGATACAGCTATCCTTTTATTTCCTTCCACTCCTGTAGGCTGCATGCTTTGCTGCACTGGGATTCATCTTCATGATCATGAGTTTGTCATTTATCATCATTGACTGGGTGACTGGCGAGTCTCGAAGTGGAGGCGGGCACTAGCAGTCGTGACTGAACAGAGATACTACCAACAGAAGGCCAACCAAAGCTCTCCCTGTCATTAAATTACCCCATAATCTGCAGAGTACTCATCTAAAGCCTAACAAGAAAGGTTGGCTGCACAAGATGAAGGATAAGTGAAGAACCTTTGCCTACAACAAAAAAAATAAAAAAGTGTTTGACATGATGGGGCAGACAAAAGGCCCTGTACTGAAGGAGATGCATGAGAATACAAATACATTTGCTTTCTGACGGAATAAAATCTATGTCACGCCTCGCAGTAAGCATGTTGTTTGGAGGTGTGTGTAGAAATGCAAAAGACAGCAAAAGGTTTAATGGGAACAGCATGACTCAAAGGAAATCCCATTTTAGAGTATGGATGTGTACAGTTCCGTGGAATAGCTCAGTCACTGCCAAAATCCTTCCAGTCTACTTCCTTACCGTCTCAGATCTTATAGGACAGAAATTTGTATCGTAAGGCAGTTTGCGTACAAAAAACATCTCAGTTTTTTCCTCCATCAGTTGCAGTTGCAGACTGTAAAATCTACTGGTGCTGTATTGTCCAAATTTCCCCGAACTTCAGCTAAATATGACCAGAGAGGATTAGTCTGCAGTTTCACACTAACCATTCCAATCTACCAAAGTACAAGTTTGATGACTTTTACATGAAGTTGTATTAATGTTTTTAAGGTGATATTTTTTTGTTAATCTATTTTGACACTTAACATGACTGTTGTAGAGGGGATCATCTTCAAAGCTGAGCCTGAGCTGAGGTGATCTTTTATAAATAATCCAACAGATACGGTGCAATTTGTGGTGTTCGGCTGCTATCCATGAAAGTCAAACAGACAGTTACAGACAATCACGTGTGAATTGATGGCCACAGAGAGGTGCTTTGTGTACACGTTTTTATGAATTTCTAAAAAAGCCCTTATTGCAAACCAAAGAATATATTGTGTCACATTGAAATTTTTATATGTTCAGCAAAGGCCAATTAAAAGTGTTAACAATATGTGTCTGTTGTAGCAGTCCTAGAAACTGTTCCTAATGGTTGAATAATGACCTAAAGGGTTTAAGTTAAAATTAAATGTTGTTTTTTTGTCTTTAAAATTGGACTAAAAAACATTTTCACTTTGTTATTCATCCTGTACATGTTTTAAATTAATTTGAATGTCTTTAATCTGTCAATAAAATGTCTTTAATTTGTACCAAAGTTTCAAGTTGCTTTTTAATCCAAGTAAAAAAAAAAAAAGTTAGGTGCACAATTTGTGTGGCTGCAAAGTGAGCATACTCACAGCAGGAGAAGACCAACAGTGCACTGCCTCCCTCTGAAAATGGAAGTTACACATTCATTTGTGCTCTGCGTCTGAGAGAAAGAAGAAAAGTGGGGGTAGAGAAGTGCAGTTGTCCGTTTCCTGCTTTCAGTTGATGTGTGCGCAGAACAGAGAAGAGAAACTTCCTTGAATGGAGAGCTTAGCATTCTGACAGCATAGAAAGGACGCATTTCAACAAGTGCTGTACACATGACTTTAAGATAAACTGGGAGATTTATTACAAGGACCATGAGCCGTGGATCTAAAACTAAAACAGAGAGCACTTGGAGCTCTCTGCTGAGCCCACAGGAGACTGAGAAGTTGGAGGAGCTGCTGGGAAGAAGGTGTATTGTAAGTTCTGAGCTGACGAGGAGGGGATTGCCCACTGTGGGGGATGATAACCTGCTGTATTTATCCTGACATGTATCCCTTCTAAAGAGGAGGTTGTTGTTGAAGTGAAAAGAGAAGGCATCCAAGAGAATACAGGTTATTCTGGTTGCTACAGAAAAATGTAAATCGTCTCAGCCCTGATGACTTCTGTCTCTTGCCTGTGGTGGTTAAACATCATATCCTGAATTCGAATGAGCACAGTCGATTGTTGAATGCTTAGCTAAGACCTTCACATACTCAATTTACTAACAATGTTGTAGTTTGACTCGTTCTGAGATGCTTTTTCTTAGTTTATTTACTTACTTTTCTATATTCAGGTACATTTGAATTCCAGACTTTATTTTGACATGTATTTTCTTGGAAGGAATGTACTGTGTGTTGATGCCAATGCAGTATGAATTGCTGACATTAGGTCATCAAAAAAAGGAGGTAGCTGTAACAGGAAACGGTGGCTGAACCATTTCCTCCTCTCGTGTCAGAATTAGACTTGTTTTGTGTGTTTAGTTTGACAGTAAAGAGCAGAAGTTGCTTTGTTCCTGACTAGTAGGGGGTTAGCGGTGTAAGCAGCGGGACAGGGACGGATGGCTGGGAGCTGAGAGGCTGAACAGCCTCAGGGACAAAGGTTGCCCTTCTCATGTGTCCTTTGTTATCTCAACAAATGAAAGCAGACGAGGAAGTGAATCTTCACCACAGAACTGCCAATTTGCATGTTGACTGCAATAAAATGCCCTCAGGTGTCCTATCAGCGCTAAACTGTTTTCCATGTTTTCTTGTCTGTGTGTGTGTTTAGTCCATGGCCACTGGGGTAGCACAGCTGTTTATGGCTCTGCCTCACAGCCCCTCCATGTGGAGCTTGCAGCACACTGGAGTGGTGTGCTTCATCAAGGACAACCCTCAGCGCTCCTACTTCATACGCATGTTTGATTTGAAGGTAACATGTCAGGACAACGCTGCCATTAGGCTTGGAACCAAGAGTCTAATTACAGCTGCATGCATAAGAATCAGAGGTGGAAAGTAACCAATTACAATTACTCACGTTACTGTAGTTGAGTGTTTTGTTTTTTTTTAAATCTGTAATTTTACTTTTCCTTAAGTGTGTTTTGTTTAAAGTATTGTGCTTTGCTACATTTTAAATCACATCTGTTACTGGCAAAGTATCTTTTAACAAACTGAAATCGAAAAGTGGCTTTGTGCCCTTATCAAATCACAAAAGACTGCAATTTAATTAAATAAGTATAATAAGATATTAATTAAGTATAAATATAAATATATATATATATATATATATATATATATATATATATTTATATATTTTTTATGTTTTATTTTATGTTAAAAAGTAACTAAGTAACTTTAACTCTGAGACTGAGTACATTTTAAATGAGCTACTTTTTATTTTTACTTGAGTAGATTTTTATATCAGTAATTTTACTTGTACTTAAATAAAAGTTCATCAGAGTAATAGGATAGTAGCCTACTTTTAGTAGAATATTTTTGTACTCTTTCCACCTCTGATAAGAATATTCAGGCCCTCTTTTTTACCAGGGTTCAAAATTAACTTTTTTCGTCCACCAGCCAAATGGCTAGTAGGGTTGGGCAATATATCAATATTATATCGATATCGTGATAGGAGACTAGATATCGTCTTAGATTTTGGATATCGTAACATGGTAATATGGCATAAGGTGTTGTCTCTTTATGTTTTTAAAGGCTGCATTGTAGGAAAGTAATGTCCTTATCTGAATGTTCTAGCTGTTCTATTATTAGTCTCTTAGTTATTAAATACACATTATTGATGATTATTTATCACCAATCTCTGTGTGTGAATATTTTGTTAAAGCACCAAATGTCAACCCAACAATATCGCCGCAATATCGATATCGAGGTATTGGGACAAAAAAATCGTCATATTTGATTTTCTCCATATCGCCCAGCCCTAATGGCTAGTGAATGTTCAAATTTCACCAGCCACTCATTAGATTACCATTTGTTTTTTTGGCTGGTGAGTGAAGCAAATCTAACAGCCATTGCATATTTTACCAACATTTGGCTAAGAGATAGTAAGATAATGTGCGTCTGAAACTATGGCACAAGATTAGTGACATCTTAACATGAGTGTTATTGAGTGAAAGACTGAAATATTTACCGTGTGTTTTTCCACAGACAGGGAGGCAGGTTTGGGAGCAGGAGCTCTACAACCAGATAGTTTACTGCTCGCCTCAGCCCTACTTCCATACCTTTACTGCGGATGTAAGCATAGCCTCATTTGACCACTTCCGACAAGTACCTACACGTGGAGTCATGATGAGATGCACTGCAATATTTCCCGTTCAAAATAAAAGTAGGTCACACATCATACTGTTCTCACACGTTCATTGTGATTCCTTGTTCGTTCCTTTACACGACGCAGGACTGCCAAGTCGGACTGAACTTTGCTGAGCAACAGGAAGCAGAAGCCTTCCAAAATGCTGTCGAAGAAAAAATCAACCAGAGAAACAACCGTACAGGTCAGTGACGTTTTTTTTTTTTTTTTTTGTTTTTTTTTTAGCATCAAATTAATACAATCATTCATAGCCATTGTCGCAACTACAATACGTTTTATGGTATTGGACTATTATTTAGTTTGCAATATATAAACCTGGATTATTAATATTGTTAAACTACTTTTTAAAACATTTTTTTTGCCAGAGTTGGGCATATTTTATACAAGTGAGTCCTTATCAAGAAGTTGATAAACAGAAATTGTAGTAGACATTTTCTTAGAGTATGCTTGGAAAATTTTTGAGAAGGCTGATGGATACATGATAATTGACAATTACGTATATTTATGTTTCAACAATAGGTAATTGTTTTTAGCTGAATAAATATTGTATTGTGATTACGGTGTGGTAATGTGTCGCAAAATGGTTTCTCTCACCTGCTTGTTATTGACAGATAGGAAACAGCGCCCCCCGCCGCCGAGTGGTAAGATAGCAATTCAACTTCATGACTGCAAAATTGCATTTTTATATTTATGTAGCAAACGATAAGAGTAAAAATATTTATTTCCTGTTTCCTGTCGCTGTAGACAGAGGTTCCCTGCCTCCAGTCCCACATGAAAAAGGTGCACAACATGTCTCTAGTGTAACTTTTACTACCACCAATGATGCATGAAATGAAATAATAATGACATACTATGCTGCGTGTCCTCTGTATCTCAACCAAAAGCTTCACCTGGCAGCCCTGGTTCTCTTCACATTGCCACAGTGGACATCCAAAACCCAGATATCCATGCTTCACGCTACCGCTCCATCCCTTCACCGGCTGCTTCCTCAATTCTGATCGGCAAAGGAAAGAAGGACAAGAAGAAAGGGAAAAAGGGCCCTAAACTCTCCAAAGCAGACATAGGGGCACCCAGTGGATTTAAGTGAGTGTTGACTTGATGTCAGTTTGGTTTATATCTAGAGAGGATGTGGTTTTACAATATGTGTAAAACTTCTGTCTCCTTATTGTTTCCTTCCTGTCAGGCATGTTGGTCATGTGGGCTTTGATCTCAACAACCTGGACCCTGATCTGTGGAACCTGCTCTCCCAAGCCGGGATCAGTGAAGATGAGCTGAAGGATGAAAAGACCTCCCAGCTCATCTATAATGTCATCGAGCAGTCCGGAGGCATGGAGGCAGTCAAAAGGGAGGCGCACAGAGGTTAGCCTCGCGCTTCATCAGTATTAATCTCACTGCTCCCCACTGGCTAATGTGATTTCCTGAAGCAGACTGAATTGTGATACATGAATGAATTAAATCTTTATTTGTAACGATTTAAAACAAGAAAAAAAATTATATATATATATATATATATATATATATATATATATATATATATATATATATATATATAAAATAATCGAATAACAAAAAAAATGAAAATGTTTGACGAAAAAACAAAACAGAATTTCAACATAACACTAGACCCATTCAAAAAGGGGTAGGTAGAATCCCTAGGCTTATCAGGTGCTACCCCCAGTCTTTACCACAACTAAATAAAAAGTCATAAATCAAGCAACCATTAATAAAAAAAAAAAAATACTATTCCAATTTACGTACTACTTAATCTAGCTATTAAGATAAGGAAGAAAAAACAAGAATAAAAACAGCATGCAGCATTAACATCAGTGTGATTTTCACATTATGCTTATTTTCTTCCATTGCATCCTAGCTGGTGGAGCTCCACCCCCTCCACCTGGCAGACAAGGGCCTCTGCCCGCTGTGCCAGGCTCCAGTCCCTCTGCTCCAGCCCCTCCACCTCCGAGAGGCCGCTCTGGCCCCCTGCCTCCAATCCCAGGCCAGTCCCCGCGAGGAATCCCGTCCCCGCAATCGCCTCCTACACGCGGAGGCCCGCCACCCCCACCTCCCCCAGCAAGCAGAGGTGGTCCTCCCCCGCCGCCGCCCCCAGCACACTCTGCACCTTCTCACTTCCCGTCAGTGCCGTCCTCAAAGCCCTCTCCCGTCTCACCCTCCATGTCCTCCCACAACCTGCCTCCTCCCCTGCCGCCGTCCGGCCCACAGCGCTCCGTGGGTTTCCCGCCTCCGGTCCCATCTACACCCAGCAGAGGAGGAGGAGGAGGAGGAGGAGGAGGCCCTCCACCTCCCCCTCCTCCACCCCTTCCACCTTCCCAAACCATGTCTTCAAATTTCCCAGCTCCTTCTCGTCTTTCTGGTGGCCCACCCCCACCGCCTGCATCTGAAGGAGTGGGAGAAAGCAGAGGAGCTCTGCTGGATCAGATCCGACTGGGGAAGAAGCTCAGAAATGTAAAGCAAACTTCCTTTTTCTCCAAAAAACATTTAATACATGCTATATAAGTACACAAGTCTGGATTGACATGCCGTAATGCGTGATAAGTCCAATTTAGTTTTGGACATTTGTAGCAGATGTTCATGTTCAAACGCTGCCCTCTTGTCCTGGTGTGTTTTAGGTGATAGACAGTCCTGATGCAGCTCCACCCACACCACCAGAGTCAGGCGAGGGCATCGTTGGTGCCCTCATGATGGTCATGCAGAAGAGGAGTAAAGCCATCCATTCCTCTGGTAAATATTAGAACATTCATTACACCCTACATAACAGAAGAGTTGAACCAAAAAAGCCTCATACTGTATCTTTATATCTGTCCTCTCTCTCAGATGAAAGTGAAGATGAGGGTGGAGATGAAGACGACGATGACGATGAATGGGATGACTGATGACAGAAGTTCTTGTTTGTGTGGATTTAGTTCAACTGTGATTTTGGTTATAAACCTCTGAATTGCAATACTGGTACATGTTTGATTTCAGGTTCAATAATTGATAATAAAACTGGAACATGACTTGAGGTGCTTAACTGAATAACTACATATAAAAGGACTTGAAAGTAAAAAAAAAAAAAAAAAAAAAGTTTAAGAGAATTCTGAAATGTTTATATATTATAAGCTTGAACATTTCCAGTGTAGGATTCATTAGCATGGCAGCACATGGCACTGTGTCACTCACAATAACGGTGAATGGTGGCTCTGACTGGAAAACAAATCTGGTTCCTTACACTTCCACTATAAAGAGCCTTTTTTTTTTAAATCTGTAAATACAGCATACGACAAAACACCAACTATCAGTACTAAATCTGGGCCAGTTCCATTCCCAGTTTTATAATAACATACTGTACATAAAAAAAAAAAGATTATGTTCCTGTTATATTTTCTCATACATCTGTGCAAAGATCCCAAATTCCCTCGAATACCACTACCGACAAAGTGCATAACTGGAAGAACACTGTATGCTATGCATATCTTCAACACTCACATACTGTAGGTCACTAGAGCACAGAACAGTAAGGGAGTCATTATATGACAATATCCAATGGAATTAGCTTAACAGAAAACATTACATCGTACAAACATCATTACACACCGAGTAAAATGTACAACTTGCAACAACATATGCATTTATATCATATTAGCTTCATACAATACAAGAGTAATCCAATGACCATATATATTATATTCACAATCAATATATTACATTTCTGTTTCAAGATACTTTACGGTAACATACCTGTGGTTCTGCATGTTGAAGCCTGTTAACTACACGCTGCATATACTTCCACATCAGTTTACCAGTTTGCTAAACAACGACAAACTTGTGTTAAATATATGATCCATGATGAGCAGTCTTGTTTACAAAACTCTTTGTTTGTTGCATTCAAAGACAATCGTAAATAAATCCGCAGCCGAAAATCTGTGCTCTCACTGATTGTGCTGTTGGAAAATGAAATCTAAAAAACACATAATAAGCAAACATGGATGTTGTGAAAAATTACATCTTTTTTTTTTTTGTTTCTTGCACTACAAACGTTGACCTTCCAGAGTGATTCTCAAGTCACCAATGCTGGGGTTTCCCACAAGCACCTGAACATACCAACGAATCCCTATGATAGGTGATCAGTCTTGAACAAGTCGATTTAAACTGTACGGTATTCTTTGAGAAGTGGTGACAGATAATGTGAAATACACACAATTTGTATTCTCGAGACTGACACTTGCAAAACCACAAATATAGTACTTTAACAACAGCATGACAGCATCACCTGCCTAATGAATGGAGGCGACACACAAAGATGCATGTCAAACATAAAAGTCCACCCTAAAAGTCCACACAGGCCAGTGTTGGACAGTGTCTGTCCTGTCCTCTAGCCGAGGCCTTGGTCCTGGCTCTCTGTGTGCCTGCGGCTGGTGCGCTTGCGCTGCTGCTGCTGTTGCTGTTTGGGACTGAGTTGTTCCCAGTATGATTGGCAGTACTGGTTAATCAGTCTAATCTCAGGTGGGAAGGGTGTGGAGACGAGAGATGACTGCGTGTAAGGTCCAGCTTGGCGGGTTTTGGGATCTTCATCCTCATCTTGAGCCGTGAGCGCTAAAACGATGTCTCGATCCAGGATGCGCAGCGCCACGCGGGCCACTGTGTGCTTAAAGTTGTTCTCAGTGGCGAGGCAGTGGTAGAGCCCCGCGTCTGATTGGTTGAGAGACTTCAGGAGGATACCATGATTGGTCTTCAGAATCCCTCCCACACGGTTGAGCTGCAGAAAAGGGAATGAAACAGCAGGAGTCTAAGAGAGGGAACAACACATTTGAATTTGTATACAGATTTGGGCGTGGAAGTGGTTGATGCTCATATAAAACAATGTTTTTTTTGGGAAATACGTTTATTGGCTTTCTTGCTGATAATTAAATGAGAAAATTGAAAACTCTCATATCTGTCCTGTAAATGTGAAGCTAAAGCCAGTAGCTAGTTAACTTAGCATCATAATTAGAATCAGGTGGACACAGCCAGCCTGGCTCTGTCAGAAGGAAACAAATTCACCTCCCAGCACCTCTAAATCTCAATTATTATCATGGTACATCTCGTTTGTTTAATCCATACAAAAACCAAAGTGTAATAACAATATGTTGGGGTTTTATAGGGGATATCTGACGATTTTATATTTATATTTGCTGGACAGGCAAGAGTGATATCGATATTCTCATCTAACCTTCTGCAAGAAAGCAATAGTCATATTTCCCATAATGTCAAACTGTTCCTTTAACATTTCTTAAAAATGTAACTGTTATCCTCACCACTTTCCTCTTTCCTTCCCGCTGGAAAAGCCACTTGATGGTGGCCTGAGGAGAGCGAGGCTGACACTCCAAGAAGGTACTGCTGCCCTCCACCCCGAACTGCACGGTTTCTCTCAGACGTTTCTCCACTGCGCAGATAGACAGAGAAGAAATGGTAACAACTGCTCAAAACAAAAAAAAAAAAAAAAATGTCTAGGGTGCATGATCTTTAAACACACAAAAAAGTTGTCATACCTTTGGCATTGAAGCCCCTGCACTGCCTCAGTGGGTCACCATGTTTAACATCCTGTCTTCTGCTCCTCCTGAGACAAAGATCAGAGTTAAGTTGACACACACACATCACTTTATTATTTAGAAATAAAGCATTTAACTTCATGTCCTACGGGCCTGTGATAAGGTCCAGGAATTTTGAACCGGGATACATGATAACTTATGTCGGATTGCAGGGAGCCAGGCTCCATTCAGCCCAAGACTATTTGTTCTGGAAGATGGGTCAGTCCTAAGCGGGATGGATAAGCACATAAGAAGCTGGGTCCAGACTAGTTTGATGATAGCCCGACAGATTATTTTAAGAGGACGGAAGAATGAAGGGGTGCCGTCAATCCAGGAGTGGGCTTGTGACATGGCTAGGGTGGCGGTGTTTGAAAAAATGTCATATAAACAGTTTGCCAGATTGGATGTCTAAACTAGAAAATGGGGGAAGTACCTGAGCTTTCTGGGGGGCTCCTAAGAAGCTTTGTGCTGGAAAGAGACGTGAATGATGGTTTTATGGTGTTGTCATTTCTACATTATGTTTATGGTTTATTGTCTATTTTGTTACTATTTTAATGAATGGATATTGTTTATTTATTATTGAATATTGTAGTTACTGTTTCATCTTTTCTTGATTTTTGTCTGGGTGGGTGGAAAAGGGGTGTTCATGTTGCGAATTGTACGTTTTGTATGTTGTTAAAAAACATAAAAATTGTTAATCACAACAACAAAAAAATAGAAATAGAGCATGTAGAGATATGAGACGGCCCTGACCTCTTGGTGGACGGGGTGAAGGCAGAGCAGCTCTCTCCATCCCAGGCACAGTAGGGGTCTCGAGCCAGACAGCAGTCAGAGCAGGCCCTGCCGTACACGCCGCAGCGGTGCAGCGACACCTGGGTCAGCCCTGCGTCTGATGACACGTACAGCTGTTGCTGTGGTGATACAAGAAAAATACATTTAACTCTCGCCCTGAAATGTGAATCACCAAGTCAGATTTGTCTTTAAGAAGAATTTGCTTACTCTTTTAGAGGATATCTTCATTGTTTTGACTGGAGCTCTGGACTGTAAATAATAAATAACAAAAAGATAATCAGTAACATAAACCTCTTAATCCTTTAGATTAATAGGTTTTTGTCTTTTCAGGAGCACGTGTTTAGACATACCCGGAAAACCTCCACTTCCTCTAGTGTCAGTTCCTCCATGCTTGTCGGGTCCTTTGGCAAAACAATGACCTTTTGGACAGTGCCTCGATCTAGAAGTGAGAGAAATTAAATTTACAACCTACATTTTCTTGCCAAACTAATCCTCCAGCGGGACAAGTGCCATCAGCCCTGTCTCACCTGTCCCCAGGAAAAGCACCTCGTAGCGTCCATCCACAGCATCCACCTGATCCACCACCATGGCAGTGAATCGGTAGTCCACGCCGGTTCTCACCACCAGGGGGCGGCGGTGGATTGGGTAAACTGGATGGATCATGAGGGGATGAGCTCGGATGAAATTCACAGCCTCATCTGAAAAGTTCTTGGAGGAACGGATACCAGGAGTGAAGGTTCCTCCTGGACACTGGATGGGAAGAAAGAATAATTTGGTAACTTTTGATGCAGATTTTAGGTGTCTGTGGTTTATTTGACTGTGTCAGTTTGGAGATAATGTGACTGAAACGTACTGTTCCAGGCCGTGGGTAGGGAATCTTGCCAGTGTACTCTGTCCATTGGTAGTTATGGCCATGTTTGTGGGCAAACGGTCCATTGAAGACATTGCGGATATCAGCCATTGAGTACACGCAGACGGCTGAGCCCTTGAACACAGAGCTTGAACAGAAACAGACAATTAAGGTAAGAGGGAGAGGTAGGAGACAGCCTGCACCCTATCCCTAAAATTAAAGCATGAATCGACCACAAAAATGTGTGGAGAAAAAAAAAACATGTACAATGAAATTGGGTGAGGTGTGAATTCATCAAACAAGCCTCTGAAAACAACTCACCCCGCTGTAGTGAAGAGAGCGTACACCATGGGGTTTCGTTCATCCTGTGTGGGCTGAATGAACACATCCCCTGGAAGAAGATACAAAATCAATAACACAACATTAAAAGCAGTTGCAATTAAAATGCCCTCAGTTTGAACGTAGTGCCTTTTTTATTGTGGCCTCACGTAGTTCATCGAAGCGTGTCTCCACTCCATCTTCTCCTATCACTGAACAGATAAGGCGGGCCTTCAGGAATGTCGTCCAGCGGTTCACCAGGGACTTCTGGCCTCCTTCATCATTCTAGACAGGAAAGAAAATCACGGCTCAATAAGCACAATGCATTTCATATTACAAGGTAAGCAGCATATACTTTCACTACATATCCACTGTTAGAAAAGTCCGTAGAAATATGGGTTAATATACTGTGTGAATATGAACAAATTTTCTGCAATGATTTTTCACAGGTGTTTTTCCGTATTTAAATTTTTGGATTAACAGAAATGTAACGGTACAGAGGGTAGAGGGTATACTGTAAATCTACAGAATTAACAAAAATGTCTGTAAACAGAACGGAAAAAGGTACTGGTAATTTTCTGCCCGGACATTATCCGTTTTTCTACTGATGTTTGTCTTACAGTGCATAACCATGTGGTTTGGCTCACCAGACATACTCTTCCAACCCTGGCTAAAACACTGGGGCTCGCCCCGCCGCTCGAGTCTAGACTCTTCTCACGAAAAAAGAAGTAAAGCTTGTCGTCGTTCCTTTCTGCACTGTCAGGGATCTGCTGGATCTGAACAAACACAGGCTCTGGAGGATAAAAACAGATAAGCGGAGAGAGGATTGAGGCAAGTGGTTGTCAAATAAAATGAGAGGAACCATAACCTGTAATCAGCAACAATTTACCTCCTCACACCCACACTTACTCACCGTTGAGCCATCTGGAATCATACTGCTCTGTCCTGATTGCTGTTCTCCCTCCCATGGTCCTGAACAGAGTAGCATCTGTACTCATGAAGTCAATATGGACCCCTGCATATAGGTTACCATCTGCAAACGGGAAACAATAAGAGAATAGAAAGGTGAGATTTTTTTTGATTCAGTAGCGCAAGGAAATTATACGATTATGTGGTTTTTTTTTTATATAAATGAAGCGTGTCTTACTGATCAGAACTGCAATGCTCTCCTGTTTGGGATCATAGGAACACTTTCCCTTCCCTGAATCTGCATACCCAGGGACCAGCCTAAACAGGTAGTCCTGCAGAGGCAGATTAGACAGGGAGAGTATGCATAAAAATAGGCAGCTGAAACGTCACATGGGAGCACGGGGAAAATCACAAACAAATAAGTGTCCCAGTTTGTGGTCCTGAAATATTTAGCAGGACAACGCTTTCCAGGCCTACTGCTGAGGGATTTCTCGCTGTAAATCCCACTTGGGGAACTGTAAATGTCTTTGTGTTCACCTCTGCCCTCCAGCCTCTGTTGATGAACGTGCAGATAGGTTGGTACGCCCCCGTTCCACAGGTGTAGAGGTGGGTGCGGTTCCACGGCTCTATCAACCGCACAAAGTTGGCACATTCACCCTGGACAAAGAGGAGGAAGACAAATGGAATTTCAAACATCATCGTCGTCATTGTCCCGCCTTGATGGTCTCAGATTTTTTAAAGAACAGGATGTAAATACATGATCCCACCTGTCTTCCCTTTCCTGTCATCTGACATTCTCCCTTTCTCTTAGCAGATGCTGGCCAGTGAATCTGTGTTATTGAAAAACAGCAAACAGGATCAGTGCATTTAGAGACTTAATGCCGCATACCATATAGCAGGCTGGATTTAAGAAAAATGAAAAGCTGTTTGTACGCACTATGAGTGGCTCCTTGTTGACATTGTGCATGTCCAGAGCCACCAGGTACTCCCGGCTGCCCAGGTACAGACGGCCCTGATCCTGATCCATCAGGAGGATGCGGTAGTCGCTGGTGTTGAAGGAGAAACTGAAGGGCCGCGCTGCCCTCGTGTCCATCAGTTCTGTGTGAAAAGGGTTGCTTTGTTAAAAAAAACAAAAAAAACACCTCCTCACTATTTGGAAAACCAACAGCAGGGGGAGCAAAGGTTACCTCTCAAAACACACATTATTACTTTTATGCCTTTAACATGTTTCATTACCGACTTGGATGAACTTATGGTCCCCTGAGCAACACCCCTCTCACTTCTTTTCTGGAAAATGTGTGTCACTGATTAAATATAACTCAACTTGGAGCATTTTAAGAAACATATTCGCTTTTAAGATCTCAATATTTTATGTGTCCTGACTGGCTGATTGAGTTTAAGGCGCCACATGCCCCGTGGAGTTAGGCGAAAAAGCAGGTCCCTGAGGAAACACGGTCAGTGGAACTCGGAGCTAATTCTTAAGATCAGGATTGTGTTCAGCAGAGCGTAACCTGTTAAGACACGCCGCAGTGGAAAATGTTTCTCCGTTTTTTTGTTCTCCTGAAAGCTTTGATTGAACAATTTTCATCTGCTGCGAGACAAAGTGCATGCTGCACTCTCTACCTCTGAATGAGATTCCTGTCCCTTTCCTCCATCCAACAATTCATTTTAAACACACACACACACACACACACACACACACACACACACACACACACACACACACATCTGTGGCATGTTATTGACCACCACCATATGTGCACACACTGGGACACAGCGGAGGCATGTTAAAGACAGCAGGCTTATGTATTGACAAATGTTACAGAGACCCTCAGAAGCCAGCTTACAGGGATTCAGGAGGAAGCACAATCTTTATTTACATCAAAGCGCCTGCCATCTTCCTTTTTTTCGAGGTCAATGTTAACAGGATGCAGTCAAGGTGCCTAAACTAAAATAAGCCACGCAGCAATCGGATCTCCGGAGTACACGAGATGGAGTCTTGGATGTGGGGATGGGGTCCAGTTCTGTTCTTGGGAGGTAAACACAGGATAAAAAGCCTTTGGCCTGGCTCCACTGGACCATAGTGGATTCACTGAACAGGCTAAATGTAGAAACACCACACCCCTATACATGTCTCCATTCTCCAAAAATAGCAAACAATGTACTGCCATCATCTGGTAAACATTCAGCAAACACTTATCCCCTGACAACATTCTGACGCTGATAGGGAAACACGGGGAAAGACACACAATTCAAGTATGGAGCTACTATAAGCCACTGTAAGCTCTCATGTTACAACTTGACAACATATTGTCACTAAGGCACTAATGACCACTGCCGTTTAGTCCCGAGCAAATCTCAAGTATGAACAAACTGGTGACAGCACTGAGAAGGCATGAGATTGTAAAACACAGCTTCAATTACACTGCACATTTTGCTCTCTAGCAGTGCTGACTAAGTCTATCAAACGAGACTCGGTCAGTCCCTTTGAAGTGCGTGTGACTGAAACAACTTCCCAGCGACAGAGGAAACAATACGTGATCTCTATCCTCTGCAGGCCTCCTGGACCCCAGAGTGTCACTCAGGCCGGCTCATTCGTTCCCAAGAGTCACATGTCCTCCAGCAGCCCAGAAGCCTCCTCCACGGGCGCCTCGGGGAACAAAGAGACACGGTGTCACAAACAATGAACAATAAATCCTTGGAATGGCAAAAAACAGTTGGGGAGTAAATCCAACTTTTCTTCTTTTTGTTTGGTATTAGGGGGAGGGGTGATTGAGGTATGTGACTGTGGCTGCTTTATCTTCAAAATCTCCCCAACAATCCAATAATTCAGCACCTCTCCGCAGCTCTAAACAAGCCCCCGTACATGAATTTGTAATGGAGAGCTCTGTACAGATGTGAATTCCTTGTATCTTACAACAGGGGGAGTGATCAAGCTCAAGACCAAACTTATGTAATTTGTCAGACTAGTCCTTTGTGTACCCTGCTGCAAAACACAAAAACACACTGGTGTGTGTATAAGCTGTTTACGTGAAGGGGATTAGTGTTAAAGGTCATATAAAAATGCACTGCAATCACTCTCTCAAGCCTCAAATGGAACCGTCGCCACATAAGACAGCCACGGATAGCATGTAGACAGCTGTTTTCAGTCGTACAAAATCAGATGAATTCCAAACAGCACTGCATATAGACTCCAACTCCCAGTTATCAACCACAGATCTCACGATTAGCTAACACCTGATCTGCGTCAGATGTCTCACGTTGACATCGTACAAAATCGTAAATGTTTCTCACTGAATCACTGCAGTTGAACAAGACATTGTTCAACAACACATTGAAGCTGCCTAGACTTGACCAGCTGGGAGAAGAACATTTTGACTCACCCTCCACATGAAAAGCACTAAAGAATGCTCTAAATCGGATTCAAACCTCTAATTCTTACTTACAGGTACCCGAGGTATGACGTGTGTGTGTGTGTGTGTACCTGAAGTCGCAACATGATAGGGATGCAAAGATAACTGTAATCATCCAGCATTGTTTTGATCAAAGGTGTCATCCACATATTTGTAACATGAATCTCTGCTGTTAGAGTTAATGAGGACAAGGAAACGACACGGGAAAAACCCAAACACCTATTTTAAAAAAAAAGGCTTTAAAACCACCATCCTCCCCCATGTTAAACTCACACCTTGAGGCCAAAACATTAAAGCTCTAAAATATCATTTTGCTCCTGTGATCAAATTTCGGGTGTTTCCTTCTTGTGTCATCACGCCAGACATCAAAAAAAAGAAGAAATGACAGGTCAGACTGCAGTTTGTGTGGGTTTTAGGGTGTGGGGAGAAACTTTTGTCGCAGGGCACTACCAGTAACCAGCCACACGCAATATCCACCTTTTGTTTTCAGCGTTGCACTGTTTGACATGTGGCAGGAAATACGTTCTTTACATATGTATAAAGAGGAAACATAACTGCCGGTGTGGATGTGCGCATGAGTTTGTGTGTGCTCGAGTGACTTAGTGGGAGAAACCACACAAGTAAAAGAAACTATTAAGACAATCCCTGCTGCCAGAAAAAGTTATAGTTAATCCGTATGAGCTCACCTTTGAAGGAGAGGCGAACCCGCGGAGAAGACTGCTGCAGGCCTGAGACTCTGTAAACACATAAGGCCAACAGGAGGAGTTGGGCTCCAGATGCTGTCATGGTAACGGTCATGCAGGTAGCCCACAGAGATCTAAATCTGGACGAAAAAAGAAAGAGGAATGAACTATTATTATAGCATGCCCCATGCAGGCAAGATACTCTCTCTCTCTCTCTCTCTCTGATGTCTATGATCTTAATGATCAGAAGTTTGGCCTGCAGCCTTCTAAGGCGAGACGTATAGTTTGGCAGGAGAAAACAACGTCCAAATCTTCACACCTGCTCTGGAAAATCTGACAGCCCTATTATTTATTTAAAGTGTAAATGTAGTGATGTATGTGTTAAGACTGTATAATAGTATTTGCAAGCACAGTCTCCTGGAAAAAAAAAGTCTCAAAAAGGAGATGGATGTCTTCATCTTTTCCATTTTCTTAAACATGTTTAATTTTCTCTAAGATATATTTCATCCACGTTTTTCCTAGAAAACTGAATAAAACAAGACTCTGATGCCCATCAGTGATTCCCTCTGCCTTTGTCTCAGTCTTTCAACAAAGCCCGTTGACGTACTTTCCAGAAGTTGACGAGTGAAATACATGACAGTTCAAAGAAACAGGTAGTCCTCGCTGAAACAATTTTTGACAGTTTAGGGGTGTTGAAACGTAGTCTAACTGTTAAACCTTAACTCAAGCATTCATTATGCATCTGCACTTTGCTGGAGAGGATCCCCTATAAATTATGAATACTAAAAGCTGAGTCCACAACGTCCATTAAATTGTCTCCCTGAAGGTGTGCTTTGCTCAAACTATAAGCCATCCCACGGGTTTTTCTTTTTCTCATGGCATTCATGTAGCCAAGGCCCCCAGTGACACACGTACAAGCCTCGAAATGAGGGCTTTTAGGGAGAGTTGACAAAGTAGAGAGATTTCACAAAACACATTTTGTTTCACAATACAGCATCAATTAATGTGTGGCACATTGTATAAAAAAATAGGAACAGTCTGATGAAACTGAAATGACTGGCATGCCAAACATTTAGAAATGAAAAGCAGAAACCAGTGGAAACGCCTTGCAGCCAGGCTTCCTGGCATAATCACACAGTTGCCATATATCTGCTCACCAGGGAAGCTTGATCTCTATTCTTCCTACCAAACACAGTATATTCAGTGTTAATAATACATATGCACCATGAGGTGGGTAATCAAAATGATGTGGACACACATTTCTTATGTCATGAAGACTCACAGGATGGCCCATTAAAACAGCACTGGATCACTTAGACCAATATAAATAAATAAATTAATAAACATTGTCACCAAAAATGTTATTAGTCAACTAATCATAATAAAATGAGCAAGGACCACATGGACACCACAGTCCCTATTTGAATACATAAAGTCTTTTTTTATGGATTGGCAACAGGGCAAAATGGGTGATTATCAAAATACATGACCCACCCATAATATTCCATCTACTATCATTTAAATGATGATAGAAAATGAATATAAGGATAAGTATCATTCCCATTAAAATACCGTATAAATATATTTAAAAAAAAAATTACAAATCAGGATGTAAATCTATAAAAAAAAATTATAAAAATATAAAGTGCCTGTGGGGCTCCATGTTCTATGATGGTCTGATTGTAGGCTACTTCGAGGTATTTGTATGAATGGCAGTATTTTTACTGTGTTTTTTTGGTTGGGAAGGAACGACAGTACAGAGTTCAGCTGTGATAACGTATGTTTTCCCTTTAAAAAAAATATTATAATTATAGGATTTTAATAACCTAGTTCTCTTTCCCGCGGAGGAGTGCGCACTTACCTGTGAACTCAACATCCAGAAATAGGAACCGACCAAATGGGAGTACTTCACAGTCATCTACCATTCGCTACAGAGTAACCGCACATGAGTTCAAAGTTAAACCAGAGACTTAGAGAGTTAAATGTCCTACCTTATGTTTGCTGACTTTCTCGATACCCGCGACGAGATCTGAGATCCAAAAAGTTGCGGGATGTTACCGCTGCATTCCCCGCGTTTTGTGCCTCGAAGCTGGGTTGGAAAATCTCCTCTCAGCAGCGCTGCGCAGGCATAAAACAATCCGGTAGGTTTGCAAATTCCCCTTGGGAAAGAGAGGAAAAAAAGCTTCCTAATAAGTCGCTGTTAACCGACGGCGTTTTTTCCATTCAACATTACAAACAAAAAAAAGACAGCTGATCCCTGAATGCTTGTTCCACTCTTTCCAAAAAAGTTTAAGCCTGGATGGCAACAACCATCACCGTGATGTGAGCAAGAGCTTGGTCCACTGATCCTTGAAAGGGAGTTGTTTGAGTGTGAATCAAGGGACCAGGTGCAGGTGTTGGGAGAGTGTGTGTGCCCTGCTGTCCTCTCCCTTCTGTTCTGCCCCCACCCAGCCTTCCCTCTCCTGTTGGCCCACAGCAGCATTGGACCAAACCTCTTGGTACACCATATGGGTATGATTAACCCTGTCACTGCTGGTGAGTTTAGCACACTGCTCTACACTCTACTGTAAATTGCCATTCATCTATGCCAGCTCAATAGTGTTCTATCTCTCTCTCTCTCTCTCTCTCTTTTGGCAGAGTTTTTATTTAAGTGGAATAATTCAGTTAAATGGTGATGGGCATACAGTCACTGCTTTATACAAATGTTTTTTCTCATGCACCAGGAGGGCTGCAGACCTATTCTTATACATGATTCAGGGGCTAAAATCCACTATTAAACAGGAGCCGGCTCTGCCACCCGGGACAATGTCACCATTACTCTCCAGCTCTACATGAGAGCCAGGTCAGCCGAAAAAAGATTCCTTGGATTCCTCTCTGGCTTTCTCTAGAGCTCATGACAACAGTGACAAAGCAACCAGAAGGGGAGTGGGACTGGACGTAAAGGACATCCATCCTGTTAACAGACCCTTGGGCTTGAAATTAAAACAGCTTTCAGAGCGCCTCTCATCATTACTGGCTTTGTGGTGAGCTCTGACGCAGTGTGGCGCACTAAAAGACACAAAAGCAGAGGGTGAATGTATTCTGAGCTACGGCCCTGCAAGACAGTGGAATAGAATAAACACATGAGGCAATGTGGTGTGTCAGTGTGTAAAAGGTCACAGTTCCTGGCAAGCCTCAAAAAGCTTTAATTCCAACTTTTTTTTTAAAATATATCTTTAATGCACATTCTCGGCGTTGATTCGTTGTCACACAGGCAGAGTGTGTGAGCAGTGACATTATCTCAAGTTGGGTATCAGCCAGATGTGATCTACAGGCAGTGCTGTGTCAAGATGTGTCCAGGAGGGAGTCTTTTTTTTCCTGGCCCACAGGAGGCATCCCTCTGTTTCCAGCTAAGGAAATGAGTCACTAGTGTGTGCCAAGTTCAGGTTTCCGTGTGCTCTCAACTTTGGCCATGAGCACCGGGCCACTGACCAGCTCCCACCGCTTCATAAGCACATCCTAACATCATCCATATCTCCTACTGTACCATCCTGTGGTCTTATCTGACCAGCATGCACCCACTACTGTCTCAACTTGCTGAAGAGATAACAACAGCTCTTCACTCACCAGTGGCATGGGTATTTTTGCTCTGTGAATGTTAGGACAAGGAGCAGGAAATAGTGGCCGAACAGGCAGGTTGTTGCCTCCAACATGATGGATGGATTTTGTATCATGGAGACAGACAGTGTGGATTAGAAAACAAACCCTGAGTCTGTTTTTTCTGGTTCACAAAAAGCTCTGTCAGGAAGATCTTCAGGTAATGTGGAGGTAGACATTTATTCCTGTAGGCCAACCAAAGGCTCCAGATAAATCCTCGGCCCTCAGACACATCAATCATGACAATTCTTCTATTGTCCCCTGGAGGGAAAACAACCCATTACCTGTTACCCATTATCTGACCTACTGATGGTCTTTTCTACAAGTACGGTATATTGATGAATCCAGAAGTGTTTGAACATGCCTGCTACAGAGAGGCACGGCCAGGGCGTTGCCAATGCATGCTGGGATAGACTACCGTGACCCTGAGAGGAAATTATAGGGTAGAGAAAATAAAGGTACAGCATTCACCAGGATTATTTTCTCCATTTCCAACCACAACATGTCTCACGTGGCTTTTTCTAGTCTTCTAATTATTATCTTACAGGTCAGTAAAATATGTAAACATGAAAATGCAAGATGAAGGGAACAGGTGCTGTGTGACATCCATGAACTTTACACATCAATGGTTATCAAAGGAGAGAAACTTTGGAAAACCTTTTTGACTTAAGGGTGCATACGTGGCGTACATTCCAGTTGCAGCCTGCTCGCCTCACACTGTATTGAAAGTGAGGTGAGTTTTTTTTTTTTTTTTTTTTTACAGAGAACACTGTACAGGCATACTGTAGCTGCAGCTACCCTGAGATGGAGCACCGTCTGCAGTTGTCCAACGTGCCACGTGTCCACCGGGCCAGCCAGCCGCCATCTGCCTTGAAGACAAGACTGGCACTCTCACTCACTATAAAATGCAGCTGGGAGAATCAACAGCTGTTGAAGAAGAGCTCTTTCCAAATAACAAGGGGTGAGCGTTAGGGAGGGAGGAAGGGAGGGTTACTGTACATGAAAAGGAGGATAGTGAGGATGTGAGGCGGATGAGTGAAAGCACAGTGTCTTTAAAAGGTAAATCTGTCAGCACTCATGCAAAAGCCTTTGGTAATAGGTAGTTAACGGTTTAGTGTCACAATGCAAAAACAGTCCAACATGTTTTTGTGTTTTGAGTGTTTGACTTCAGCTCCATCTTAAACTCCATGACATACATTGTTTGGGCTCAGAGAATCAGTGAAAAAAATCTGTCATGCTGAAAAAAAGTGAGATTAGAGTGCATCTGTCTCTCTCTTTGGCGGACAAATTTGCACGCCAACATACATGTATATATAGTGTGTGCATGCAGACATGGGATGCACACACACACACACACACACACACACACACACACACACTTGTTTTGCTGCATCAATTAAAATAAAAACGATTTCTCTTATCTCTCTCCACACACCCTTCCTTCCCCCCCTCTTTGCACACATCCTGGAGACACTGGCCTCCAGGTGAATTTCAATGTCAAAGACATGAAGGTAACGCGAGCGCCGCAATCTGTTCATTCTGTCAAGTGGTTGTGTGTAGGTGTGCGTGAGCACTTGTGTGTGTGTGTGTGTGTGTGTGTGTGTGTGTGTGTGTGTGTGTGTACTGTATGTGCAATGTGATTGGTGGTGGGGGCAGGCCTATTCATCTGTCTGGTGTGATCGTGGCTCTCTGTAACTGGGCCTAGGCGTGAGTATGCACTCTGTGATCTCCCAGATAAGAGTCATCCATCTGCCGTGCGTATCTGTCAGGGCCCAGGCAGCTCCGCTTATCGCTGCACTCATCCATTTCCCTCAATCATACTCACTCTATTCTCTTTTCTCATTCCTCTCTGTTTTTCCCCCTCAATGCACAGTTCAAATGCTGTGCTTCATCTTGATTAACTGACAAGGCAGACAGTCCCGCGTACGTGCACTGCAGTGTTGAAAACCTGCGAATATGTATGTGACGTGCAGCTTCGGCAAATATGCATGCATGCAGGGAGGTGCGTAAAAGAATGCAAGCTTTCACAAACAAACATGTAGCCATGTGCAGAAACACACACACACACACAGGTAGTCAGTATTCAGGGGCCCTACCTCAACCTATCAGATGACCCACTATAGATGTGCCTCTGAGAGCAGAACAAGCTCTTTTCTTGTACATTTTACAGTATAAGTAAAATATCCTTCCCAACATCAATCACACAGGTGAAGAATGAGCTGTGGTTATCTTTTCATTTTTCAGTCTGCAGCGACCTAGGAACTACTTTGTGAAACGTGAGAGCATGAAGCAGCATGACAAGATGATTTGTGTACAGTAGCAACACCAGCTCATCCCAGGGGAGTGTAGTTTACACTAGGGAATCCATTTAGGCTTTTGCCACCCCATACATAACAAAGGCTTCACAGACAACCCTCGGAACCACAAAGCATCCTGAGGATGGCTTTGTTGTCCCAGCAATCTGTACTTAGTTTGTCACAATCAATATTGTAGGAACCAACCCCATTATTAATTCATAGTTATACAAAACATGTTTTGCTCCGCGGTGGGCTGAATCAAGCTGCTTCAAAGAGGAGACAAACATTGTGTTTCACATGGGATCATTACATGGGGTATAACGTGTTTCCATCATCAGTATTAATAGTATATGCCCATCTGAGACTGCATACCCCGGGTGCTGCTGGGCCTGCAGCAGGACAGGTTTTTGCTAGTGGAATATTTATAGCTGTGCATTAAAAGTGGAATCAAGGGTTTAAGTGTACCATTGCAACACCGCTGCTGTTCTTTTGTCTGGGCCTGTCCAAAAATGTCTTGCCCAGGGCTATTTGCAGTGCTACATTTGAAATGTCAGATATCACACACTGTTGTCATATCAAAGCTGGAATACATTAAAGGACAGCTGTATCTCAGTGGGTTTTCTTTTATTCTTCTCTTCAAGAACATGTTGCAGCCAAGTATATATCAAAGAGGTGACGTATATGTAAATAAATCCCACATGTATGCTTTGTTATTAGGAGTTCCTAGGATTACAGACAGGCGTGTATAGGCTAGACGTAATTATTTCTCATTTAAGCACATCTGAAAGCTTAAATATTGGCATCAAAGTGCTTAATGATATACTGTATTCGCTCAAAACCACAATTAACACCTACAGTCTAATAATGAGATGTGGAGATATTCTGAACTACACTGCCATCTTGTGGTTCTGTTATGCACACATTTCAGTTCAGTGGCAAACTAGCTCATTTTGCAAAAAATACAGAAATGTAGTCAGAGACAGCTAGGTCAAACAACTGCCTATTTTATTAGGTCTGAGTCAAAAGGTGGACACTTATCTTTAAGCAAACAAAATGAACCAAAGCAACAAACAAGTAGGTATCTTTAAACTACAGTGTTCTATAAAACACAGCACACAAAATATAACTTTCTGGTCATGTTTATGAAAAAACTCTCCAGATTATTTGATAAATTTATCCATGGATTAAACACGTGTACTTGTCTTATCCAAAAGACAATGCTGAAATATTTACAGGTCATTGCTAAGAAAAGTAAGCAAATACAAATACTAGTTTTGTTACAGTGCACCCCATAATGTTGCTGTGAATTTAATGACATTTACCGACACTGTGCACAGAAAAAGCCTTGGAAGTGATGGAATCATCCTGTCTTAACATTTCATGCTCACAGGCATGCCAACTGTGGACGTGTAGAAAAACGTGTAATAAATACCATCTTTTTAAAAAGAAGATAACACAAACCTTAAAACACATTACGTGAAAACGAATGTTTTAGAAAGCAATTTCAAATTAAGTTAAGTTTTAAGGGGAAAAAAAAAAAATACAAAACTCAGCCATTTATTGTAGGAGCATGTTACAAAATGTTGGAATCTACCGAAATGTTCAAACTACGCCATGATTTCAAACATCAGAGATGGTTTACAGATTAACAGGGGTGGAGGTTGGTGTGTAACAAGACTGAACATAGATGAAGATGGAAAAACACAGGCAGCATATTAAAACATTTGTTCCTATTTACTACAGTAGAGTACACGTTTCCCTATACACAGCCAACCATAACCAGAGTGTAAATGTCTGAAGATCTAAAGGTTCTTCCAATAAAACTACAACCATGATCATCCCTGAGAGCGGATTTTGGTTCAGTACTACTGTGCGTCTGAAATGTACTGTCATTATCAATTTAACTTGACATTTTTTTGTCTTGTCAATTCTAAAAACTGCCAAAACTTTGCCTTGAAATAATCACTTAATGTAGGGCTGCAACTAACGATTATTTTTCATAGTCCATTAGCTCATTGGTCTAGAAAATGCCAGAAAATGTTGATCAGGGTTTTCCAAAGCCCAAGATGACGCCTGCAAATGTCTCGTTTTGTTCACAACTCAAAGATATTCAGTGTACTGTCATAGAGGAGTGAATAACCTAGAACATTTTCACATTTAATAAGCTAGAATAAAATGTTTACCTTTTAATAAAAAAAACTACTCAAACCGATTTAATCGATTATCAAAACAGTTGGCGAATAATTGAATAGTTGACAACTAATCGATCAATCTTTGCAGCTCTAAAATAACGCCACTGAAGGTTTCTACATTATTTGTTTGAAGAATTTGCATTGCAAAATGTTATGCCAACAAGTAGTGGAAATCCTGATCTCACCTACATGTGTGCAGGCTGTTGTACAATGTTCCTCACTAAATAGAAGAAAACACTACTTGTATGAAGTGACTGGCATAATATGCCCAAGAACCGGTTTAGAAAAAAAAAAAAAAAAAAACATTTTGCAAAAAGTGAATCAGAATGCACAGTCCCAACTGTATAAAATTTAGGGGAAACCATGCCGCCTTGACTTTATTATTACAGTTAACCCTGATTTAAAATGCTCCTTTGTATTTTAGGTATAAAAACAACAAAAACTGATATTATGTGCATAAAAATGACATTGCTCTGGTACTCTTCGTCAACCTAGGCTTTCTCTTCATCTTCTTGGTCTCTGGTCCCTTGAGGACTCTTCTTCTAAACCTCTTCAGGCCTCCTCCTCCTGCTCACTGTCATCAGAGCCTACAGAACAAAAGTAAAGATAGTCTAAATGATCTTTGCGGATATGAAATGTGACCCCTACACCCCAAACCCTTTATTTAGCGTTACAGCAAAGCGCAAGTCAGATTGTAAACCAAAAAAAAGAAGAAAAAAAAGGCAGCATAATTAAAAGTTATTAATTAATTAATTAATTAAAAACTATAGGTCACCCCACAGGTTTCCAACCACCCCGCTGATTGATTGCTGTGATAGTGGTCTTACCGTCAATCACAATTTCTCCACCATCATCCTCCTCCTCTGGACTCTCATCTGAGGAGGAGATATTTCCTGTCTATTCAGTTTAGCCTGCATTACCCAGACATTTACATTACAGCTACAACAAAAGCTAGTCAACCGGACGCTAACAGCAAGCCCTTGGCCTCAAATTCACAACATGTGCCACAGCAAACCGTGGATTTCAAAACAGAATTGTTTTACAACAGCTACAGTACCAGTCAAAAGTTTGGTCACGCTTTCTCAGTCACTTGAATGGGAAAGCGTGTCCAAACTTACTGTATCTTTTTTCAAAATTTTTCAATTTCAAAATATGCATACAAATACAAATGTAACTATGGAAAATAGGGGGGGGGGGGGTGTTGAATGTGAAAAGTGTATCTGCAGGATTATTTATAAATAACTGGTCACTGTACCCCAACCAGCCGTGTATAAGTTC
This sequence comes from Sander lucioperca, assembly GCF_008315115.2. Taxonomy (NCBI): domain Eukaryota; kingdom Metazoa; phylum Chordata; class Actinopteri; order Perciformes; family Percidae; genus Sander; species Sander lucioperca. The sequence continues at coordinate 31,393,109 of NC_050184.1, forward strand.
TACTTTAGCACTGACCAGCGCTTGGCCCCCTCTCCTCCTCCTCTTCTTCTTCTTCCTCCTCCTCCTCTTCATCCTCCTCGTCTTCCTCTTCCCTACTGTGGCCTTGTTCCGCCTCACCAGCTTCCTCACCGGGTTCATCGTCTGAGTCGGAGATTACCACACACTCATCTCCATTACCGTTGTCGGCTGCTCTGGCCCCGCTGCCACCACTGGAGACAAAAATACACACATACATTTTTGATAAACAGGACACATACACTCATTGTTTTGGAATGCAACCCACCTGGTATCACCAGCAGGAAAAAGAGGGGGGGTGTCAGGAAACTATTAAAGTTTACACATGAATGAACTATAATTTCAAGGCCCTGGGGCAGAGAATATTTCTTGAATTTATAGCTTAATAAGTAGTTTGTCCACTGACTACACATTAGACTAGATGTGTCTGTGGCGCACATATACGGTCTGAGAAGCTCTTGGTTTTACCTGCCGTTCTCCCTGGGTTCCCAGAGTGGAGTGAGGTAGTATCTCAGAGGGTCTCTGTACAGGTCGTCTTTAAGTATCTAAACACCAGAACAAGAGGTAATTTCAATACATTACATACGATATGTTTGGGATACTCGGTATGTGCTTAAATACACCATGGTGCTAATTTGAGACACAGGTTTGAGTATCGTGCGCACATTAGAAAAGTGTCAGGATTGTATTGCTTCAAAAATCACCTAATATTTCTGGTGGAAGAAATCGGAGTGTGTGCATATCCTTCAATGATTTTAGTTTATCATAAACTGCCCAGAAAGTTGAATAAAAGAAAAAATAAAGTACATCGTTAAACCATTCAGACTTCAACTTATTTTCCAGCACCCATCTGTCACATAATGATTACCAGAACGGATGCAGGCTGGCAGGTCCAAATACATGTCACCAGAGTAGTGAACTTTTATAAAAAAAAATGTCTGTGTGATATAATCATAAACCTGTTTCAGTATGAGGGTGCAGTCAGCTGTACCTGTGCTACATCATCTTGTCCTGGGTTGCTATGGTCACTGAACCAGCTAAAAAAGGTCTGGTAGACCCCACGCGACGACTTCCTGGGTTCGCTGTGGGCCGTCAGGTTCTGTCCACGATGCCACAGGATGGGGTTGGAGAACGACATGGGCGATCCTGAAACATGAGCAGCCAGGATTAGAAGGTGATCCAAGGATTTAATGACCATGTAGATTTTAGGTAGCCTCAAAATGCAATCATTATATATATATATATATATATATATATATATATATATATATATATATATATATATATATATATATATATATATATATATATATATATATATATATGTGTGTGTATATATATATATATATATATATATATATATATATATATATACATACATACATATATATATATATATATATATACATACATACATACATACACACACACACACAAATATGAACATTGAAACTTTTTGTCTGTGGTTTTCTGGCTATGTACTGGTCACTCCCAGCACTTTTTGGCAGTTGTTCCAGAGAGTGTTGCAATTGTTTTTTTATTCCAAAATATGACTAATCGGTTGAAATGCAATGTTTTAGATGAGTTTGCAGTTTTCTTGTACCGAATGAAAAACTGTACATGGCAAATGACAATAGTTTGGTTTGGAAAGATGTATTGGCATACTTATCACCTACAGTATACATTATCTTTACAGTGCCATGATGCAAAGAGTGAGCTGACACGGTGCATTCATTATGTATGACAACTATGCCTCGACTTAAATCACCACGCTTATTTTTACCTCCCATCCCAAGGTGCAGCTCCTTCATGATAATGTTGTTCTGGAAGTACGGGTTCCGTCTGAAGTGGAAGCGGATCCTGTAGCCCAGTTTATTATTCTTAAAGGACTCAATCTGAAAAAAGACAAGGGGAAATTAATTTCGATACTAGACATACACAATAGCCAGACTTTGTAAGAACACACCAACACTTCCTACCTCAAGATCAGTCATGTAACTCAGAGCATCTTCATCAGTCTCGTCAATGTGTGCTGAGAGATGAGGATGGTTCAACAGCTGGCACATTGAAGTTAAGAAAAAAAACCAACATGTTTTTATTTCAATTACTCAAACACAACAGAGGAATGGAAAAACAGGGACATGTTTTCATTTTAAGGATACAGCTGTCACCCAGAAGCCAGGAATTGTTTTTGTGATGGAGCTGCGCTGATCCAGATGTGGGCGCCGCTGGCGACTGATCTTCAACTCCAGCCGTTGGTGAAGCCGGGCGCTTTTCTTCTCAAGAGCTTCCAGTCTCATCTGTACCTGCGCCAGAAGAGCCACTGACTGTCTCATCTCTGGGGCCATCTTAACTGACACAATGGCACACTCCCCATCATCATTGTCCTCATTGTCTGACGGGAAAGAGGAGCTTGGAGTGGAGGAAGATCCAGATATGGATTCATCACCTTCATCTGCTTCTGGCATCTCATCTGCATCTTCTCTGTCAGTACTGTGCACAGATGTGGAGCTATCTGCAGCAGCTGCCTGCGTTTTAGAGCCCGTTCTTGAGGACTGGTGGCCCCCACGTTGTTTGAATTTGCTCCCCTGTTTCACTTGTTTAACGTTAGCCTTTTCAGATGAGCAAGGAGTCTCTTGACTGTCTTCTCCGTCTCCTCCTGTGAGACTGGCAAGTGCTTCAGCAGCTGCTATGGCTGCTGAGTCGGTCTGGTCCAGAGAAGCTGAGGGACGCTGCTTTATTCCTGCTGTCTTCTCTGTATCTGCCTTTGCGTCAGCAGATCCATGTGCATCTGAGGACTGTGGTTTTTCTGTGTTGCTGGCATCGTGAGCGTCAGCATTGGAGTTGTTGACAGGCAGTGCACTGGTGCGATCCGTGCTGTCTGAACCCTGATCCGCTTGCACAGCAGCTGGTTTCCCCTCACTAACGTTATCTTTTGACTGGCCCTCGCTGGCGGCTATTTCTTTACTCTCAGCGTCACTGTTTTTGCAGTTTTCCGAAGTAACCCCTGCTTCATTTGTTGCGTCACTTACTTTTGTGGACTTGCTGGGGATCGTGGCGCCTTCATCGCGGTCGGGTGATGGACACCGTTTCCTCGATGCAGAGTCAGCGGACTGTTTGCAGTCCGTCAGTTCACTCATGCTAGCTAGCTAGCCAAATAGCTAACAAGCTAGGTAGCCCGCAAGCACAACTAAAACAAACTTAAATGCAATCGATTACACAACTGAACTTGGACCACTTGGATAACCGCTGCGATGTTGTAGCTCGGATCGTAATGTAACCTACATTCTCAATGGAGCAAGAACAGGAAGCAGCTCTTGTATTTCTCCGCGGCCTTGCGGAACGTTAAAAATTAGCAGGCTACAGCTAACGTTAGTTAGCTCACGTTACCCAATTCGTGTGTCCTCGCAATGATGGCCGCACCACATGTTCACGAATACAAGTTCAATAAGAAAGACTCGGTCCAATTAAACAAACCTTCCCGTGCTATACAGCCTTTAGCAAGAACACGCGCTCTTTATATTAGTTTATGTTTGCAATATCCGTTAGCTTACTATCCGTGCACCGACGTGCCAGAAAAACAATCCTCTGATTGGTTACGGCACGCCGCGCTAAAACCTCTCCACCAATCCTTTTCAAGGGTGTGTTTACATGGTAATCTGTAGCAGTGGTAGAACTGCGCAGCTAGCAAGTGCAGCCAGCCAGTGACGGTTGTCGTGAGATAGTCCTACATGCTTATATAGTCTATGCCTACATGTCAATTTCGAAACAGACGGGTATATTACATGACTTTATCACAGTTTACAACTTCCGCTCTGTGGTATTACTGTTTGAACAAGCGATATTAAAATATAGGACATTTGAATTAATGACCTCAAATGACAAGCTAGTAAACAAGTTTAGCTTTGTAACGTATTCTCATGAATTCAACGAAGGTAGGCGTGAACACGTATGATGATTTAACAGCATATGTGTTTATTCCCAGAAACAATATGTATATTGTAGACCTCTTACTAGGTGTGGTTGTTTTTCCTCTCTGGTAATAGGCAATTACAATTATATTTGTGTCAATAACGGAGGCCTATGCTCTCCTGGGGTTTCATTTAGGATTTGTTTGTTCCCTACAAATCAGGCATTTTTTAGAGTCCATGAGTGGGATTACATAACAATAACTGCATTCACTATTGCTGTCGATGCTCTGATGAATGCACAAACAGTGATGTATTGGATGACAAAACTTGCACACACTAAACAAAGGGATTATAGCATATGCCATGAATAATTTAGGCTTGCAGCAGGTGCATATTGCAACACATTTACACATGCAATATACATTAAATTAATGAGTAGGGTCTTTATTATTAACTATTATTTGCCTATATTACTATTATATATTCTTCCTTTTGGGACCTTGAACCATGACAGTCTCATGGTGATTAAATAGACCCCATCCAGAAATAATAATTGTCCACCTGATGGTGTCTGCAGAGATATAGGCTATACTGATGATGTCTATACATCGGTTTAAATGTGTCACATCTTAGTAAGACTGGCAATTGGCTGATATTACTTTAATATCCTATTTCCAGTGATCGGCGTCTAGCCAGCCCGAACCAAACAGAACAAGGGGGAGTCGCAGGATTATACCAACTTAAAAGACACATTTGGGGCATGGAGGTCAGTGCTAAAATTAGAGGCTGCTCCTTCCGCTACAGTAGCCAAACTGCGATGCATAAAGTCATGTCAACCAGGGGATACACTATCACAAGAGCTGGCAGTATAGACATGTTTTCCATGGGTGACATTTAAACGCCACACGTTGACTAAAGAGGTTCTGTGCGTAACGCAGAGACAGCGCTGGATCTACACTGGGCACTGCTGCGCAAATAATGAGTATTTGGTAGTGCTTTTTGGAGACGCCATATGTAGGCTACTCTCTTCAGCGCACAGCTTCCATGAGTGTACATTTCTGCAAACATGTCTTTTTTATCCATACCAAGTAAAGAGGGCACTTTTATCACGATTAAAAACGGCAAATCAGCCGAGAAGGCAGGGAGCAGGTCCCCCATGGACAACGAGGATAATAATGATGATGATGATGATGAGGAAGACGATGACAACGAGGACGTCCGCCTCATCCCGAGATGCTCCCCGGTGCCCAGAAAGCGAGGCCACTCCATCCACGATGAGACTGCTGAGTATATGCAGATCCAATTGGCGCTGTCTGGCCGAAAGAGAGTGTCATTCGCCGATACAACAGGTGGGGATCTGGTGGATGTGAAGGAATTTGCTGCCCTTGATTCGGACGAGGAAGAGGATATTGCAAAGTGGGAGGTAGAGGAGGCAAAGTATCGGAAGCCAGAGCGAGAACCGACCTATCATGTGCAGCCAGAGTTTACCGTGCCCAGCAGCAGTGCCCTGCTGCAGGCTGTGCACTCTAAAAAAGTGGAGGTTGAGCAGATGTCTCCAGCAGAGAACGAGCCACTTGCCTTCACTGGGGTAATACGAGTCCTGAACATCTCCTTCCACAAAGCAGTTTATATTAGATCCACAATGGACAACTGGGCTACTTACTTTGATCACCCAGCAGAGTATGTCCAGGGATCTCATGATGGGTGCACTGATCAATTCTCTTTCAAGCTGTCTTTTGCACCCCCTTATATCACACACGGCTCTCGCATTGAGTTTGTTGTCCGCTATGAGACCTCTGATGGTGATTACTGGGCTAATAACTCCTCTATGAATTATGTGGTAACCCTGCTCCTGTCATACGAAGATGATTTGGCTCAGACAAACGACATACAAGAAGTAAGAGGTATCCTGAAACCTCCAAAAGCTTACAGGTAAATCTCCTGTCCTGCCGCATGTGTGCTTTCATTTCATTTCACACAGACCAAAGGGATAGAAATTCACCAGACAATTTGTGCAATATTTTAGGCACTCTTTGCTTGAGATTCCTTTGACCTCTGACCTCCACAGATTGATCTGCACAAAACAATGCTGCTTAAAGGTGTTGCAAAGAGAATATTAAGACACTCAAAGGCACAAAAGATTCTGTATGGTAATACTTTCAGACCAAGGTATCTAATAAATAGCCCAGACTGTGGCATAGGTTCCATATAAGCCAACAAATCTTAAAGAGATGAGTCACAAAAACACTTGACATGGGCTTGTGCAACAGCTGCAGAGCTCCAGTTGTCTACTAATTCCCTGTAAGGTTTTGTGGCTGAAATGAGCATTCAGCTTTTTTCAGTAGTTCTGCCCGGAGACTGCATTTAGCATAGTAAGACAAGCAGTTACACAGTCCGTTGCATAATGAGAATAGTGAGTATCAAAGCTAGTTAAGTTTGTTTATGGCTGGTGTCTTCAGCGTCTGCATGGAGAGATAGAAAAGACTTTTGGAGAGAGTACACACCCCCGTTAGAATGCCAATCATCCAGTGGTGTGTGAGGGCGATCAAAATAGGCGAAGGTCAGGTGTCGTTTTCAGGCGTGACGATACCCCTGCATTAAATTTACCTCTGACCTTTTCTATCAGAGTCATCAGGGAGCAGAGCAATTTCAATGGAACAGATTGGCCTCTTTGCCTTGATTATATAGGTGGAGACTTGCACTCAAACCACCTTTTTCCTTCCTCCATTTAAATCAGCTAATCCCAGAGAGGAAGAATTGAAAGCCTGGTTTATTGTTACATCCACATGAAAGTGCGTGATGAATCTCACAATGCCCAGAGACAGAAGACAGCAGGAAAAGTCCCCCAAGCTCATAAGGACCCATAAAAGGAGCAAACAGGGTGTACACTGCTGTAGTTGTCATGTAGATCTGTTTGGAAGTTGGAAGGGGCCAGATGGGTTGTTAGGGATGGATGAGTCACTGATTGAAAAGGGAGGGTTTGGGGAACAGAAACTGTACCAGCAACAACCCCCCTAGCAACCATTACAGATTCATTAGGTGCTTTGAAGTTCACTGATAATTAGATTTGAACACATTAACAAGGCAGACAGTTGGAGGAAAGGTTACTATGGGGTGAAACAAGCCTAGACACTAGAATATTTTATTTACTGTATGCTAATATGAATCACACAAACAGTAGGTTCTGTTTGGTAATAGTTTATATTTGACTAAAGTGTATCCACTTCAGGTAAATATAGATATCACACAATAATGCAATCATGTACAGTAGCTGATATTAAATACTGAGACCAGAGCAGGAACAATGCTGGTTTTCTATTTCAACTATGGCTGCTTGATTATGGAAAAAAAATCATAATCACAATTTCTTTTATTTTATTTTATTTTGGTCAATATTGAAATCATTATTTAACACGATTTCCTCATTGACTTTTGGAAAAAGGACTTCAAAAAAACCAGTTAAACAAATCAACAGCGAAAACTCCTTGAACTGTAAAATTTCCCTTCATACTTTTCACCACGTCTGAACTTTTTGAATTTCTTCAGAACACAAGAGAAAATAAGAGTTTACTTGTAAAAAAAAAAAAAAAAAAAAAAAAAAAAGGTAACGTGCAAAATAATCGTTTTTCTCGATTACGTTGTTTTTGGGATTGTTAGGAGCCGAAATCGCTATAAAAATTCAATTCATTGCACAGCCCTAACTTCAATGAAATCTGCGTTGATCGCCAAGCGATGAGGTTGCTGAGTTTTGCCTCAGTCTTTGGGTCATGTTTTTTTGCGACATGACCCAGTTTTGGGACGTGACCCAGGCCAAACAGGGCCAGATCTCCAGATCAGGCTAACTTAACCAGTTATGTTTACTGTATCTAAATCATTCTTTAGATTTTTTTTACTGGACCTAGACCTACACACACACACACACACACACACACACACACACACCTGCTCACACAAACCCTGTTTTTTTCCTACATTATCAGGCTCAGGTCGCACTAGAGATCTTGTTTTCTAAGGGTTTGGACCAGACATGTGATTTAGTGGCGAGTGCCAGATTAAGCAATCTGACATTTCAAATGTATCTTTCAAATCTATAATTAAAAGCTTATGCATGCTTCTTTCAGAAATTCTGTTGATTTGTTTTCTCCAAAAATTACATTCTTGCTATTCTAAATGTTGTTGAGGATAGTGTGCTTGTTGACAGGGTGTGCAGCGCTTAGCATTTGATGACTTCACATCACCAGGCACGTATAATGCAAAGATCTTTGTCAGATCTCTATCGGAATTTAAATCCACCCAACTGATATACAACTGGAAGTGCAAATAAGCACAAGGAGTATGAAACAGCTCATCAGATTATTCCCACTCTATTTGTGCAGCTCCTGTCACATGCTTATCACACATCTTGACCTTTATTTCATTTGGCACCCTTTGGACTCTTGGCAATGTTGCAACACCCCCTCTTTCAACAGAAGTGTCTTCTCATAGGAAACATTTTGGCACCATTATTTTGCAGATGGTTTTAAAAATGAATCAATGCTGTATTTTATCAACTCTCCCATGAATTTATAAATACTAGTGCAGTGCCCATTCTTGCTTGGCCCCCTGTATTGTTGCTTGCAGCTTTCTCCAGAACCATTGTTCCCCGAAATAAGTTACAGAAGGACCCCAAAGCACTTAATATGCAACTGTAGGCCTATACTACTGACTTACTGTTTACTTGTACTTCAGAGGAAAACATTGTACTAGGCTACTATACATTTACCTGACAGAGAACGTTGCAGATTCAAATTCTACTCACAAAATATCACAATTAAAATATGATACATTAAATGTCCAGCATTATGTTAGAGTTGAAAATCTCTACCTTGAAGTACCCTAGCCTACATTGTGAAAAATGACATCAAAGAAAGGCTCTTTTATGGAGAAAAATTATTTAAATTTAACAATATATTAACGTTTAACGTTAAAGTACCTAGGTGGGCACGTGTGCCACTCGGCAGAAAAGGGAGAAAGAAAAAAGAGTCTGCTGCTGTCCAGAGTGACAGAGGGAAAATATTTCGGAACCGAAATCTGGTTTTAATCCGGTCCGAATACTACCGTTTGCGTAGGAACCTATTCCATAGTGGAACCGGGTTTCGGTACCCAACCCTACCTGTAACACATGTTGCAGTGCGGTTTAATCAGGCGCGGGTTGGCTGCGGCTCATGTAGAGATTCAGCGTGTCCCCTTTTTTCTTGTAGCAGTCACGCATCATGGTGGTAGTTTTTAGGCGATGTGGCCTGGGTGGAAGAAGCAGGGAAACCGGCTGAGCAGCGAGCAGAACGGACGGAGAAATGTGCGCAACCTCATGTGAGGAGGGCCCAAAAAGATGCTAGAATGAATAGCTGTGGATGCAGGGAGGGGACCATAGAAAATGCCTTTCTACAGGGCCCAGAATGTTGTGCTACGCCCCTGTTTACATGTAGGGTAAACAGCAATCCCTTTTTGGCGAATGATCAGTTTTTGGCACACCGGTAGCCGGTGAACCGCAATCAATGAGCCTTGTAGGGATGTAGCAACTCCCCCGTCCCCGCTGCTGTACTGCGCATGCAGGAACACACACACACACGGACACACAGAGATTCTGTGATATAGAGTTAGATTTAGGGTCTGATGTAATCACACGTGAAAACACCTGTCATGGCTGTTAGAAGGACATGGATCAAATGTTATCGGGCAGCCAAAGAAAGGCATTTAGCTGAAATAGCCCAATGTCACCACGGTCACCATAATTACATTTGATACATCAACTTCAATATAGAAATATGACTTTTTACTGGCTTATATTGTGCGTGCACTCAATGACCCTCACCCTCAGTCCACAATACCTCGCTCAGTAATTTCCCACCTCGTCGTCTGAACACTCTAATAAGATGTGTCATCAGTCATCACTGAGGCGTTTGGCGTTAAAACACTCTGCTCAGCCGGTGCAGCAGTTCAGAAACAGAACCGTACAAAATGTCCAGTGCAGGACAAAGAGATAGCCAGCCATATTCTAGTAAAATGGCTAATTCAGCACATTAACAGCTGAACTGCATCAGCAAATATTAAACCTAATTATCCATAACAGGTGTTGATGATGGTGTATGACCACCCTCCTCTGCCATTTAAAATGTGCCTTCTTCATACATTAACTGCTATTTTCAATCATTGGGCCCAAATTGGTGTTCTTTCTTTCTTTTCAGGCATGGCCACTGCATTTGTCAGCTGATTTAAGATGCTGCTTTTATCGCCAAAGATAAGCCTTTAATGTAAAACTTTCTGAGTAATCTTGTGGAGGATTTGGCTACAAATCCATGGTACACAGACTGACTGAAACTGACTGAATTTTCTTGTCTCGCTGTATATCCAAAACCATTTATTTCAAAGGTCACACCTACTACATCTGCCCACATCACAACCAGTATAACACTATATACGACTCTATACACTGTGTATTTTAAAGAATAATTGTTATTATGCCTTGTGTTTTGCGTGTACTATTGCAGTGGTTCTCAACCTGGGGGTCGGGACCCCCAAGGGGGTCGCAAGATCATTTTTGGGGGTCGCCAGATGGTTGTGGAGAAAAAAATTAAATAACATGACTAGACTAGACTGTGAGTTTGGTACATTTCCTGTGTTATATTCAGAGCTTCATTCACAGAAAGGGGTCTGAAGGCAGGTCAGGGAGAGAGAAAAAGTCACAAACGCATTAAAAATCCATAGAGCCTGGAGCACACTGGACAAGGCAAGGCGCTAGCTGCTAAAACTAAAAACTAAAACTAAACTGTCATTAAAGCAAAGCATCATTTGTTTACATGTAGCAGAGCATTCACAAAAATCCCTCAAAATCATTAGGTGTAGGTGTGTAGAAACAGCTGTTTACATCGGTTTGCAGCTCTCTTTCTCTCGTTGTCGAAGGGGGTGGGGGGTCGCGAACACCAACCATATTATTTTGGGGGGTCGCAACTTAAAAAGGTTGAGAACCACTGTACTATTGAATAGTTTTGCTTTGTTTTTATATTGTTTTATAAGCCATATGTCTCTCTTTTCTTTCAGTATGAAAGATGATTTCGATTCAGAGAATGAGCAGGAAAAGGACAAAGGTATCCAACATGAATGCTGTCATCCAAAAGCACTGTTGACATATCAATTTGTTCTCTGAGAAAAAAGTACATAAATTGATTAGATAGATTGATTAAACATTAATATAATGAATAATTATATGTGATGTAATTGCATTGGATTTAGAAGTGATCAGTTTACTTGAAGTGGTAGTCCGCAAGTATTGCACTTCCATAAAGTTGCATTAGAGTCCGAGATGGCCTGACTTTAAGTCTAGTATGAGTCCAGTTTCAATACAGTTGAATCCTGCATTTCCCATAATGCAACTGTCTTTTATTAGACTCCCCCTGCCTCCTACAACAAATGGCCAGTATGTAATGCAGCCTTTCTGTGATAAGATTTAAATCTCGAACCCAAGATTCGATCTGAGGCACAGAGGACATGATGCAAATGTTTTCATCTGTGGAGTGCTCCTTTAATTACTTATATACTGTAAATAAAAGAAAACGCTGATATTAACAATTGTGTTCTGTTAAACAAGTGCATTGCTTTTTCTCCGTTCAGACTAATCAGGCTCTCACAGCGTAATTATCTATTTTGCATCAGCAGAAGAAGCAGGGACCTCGAGGTCCGGACCAACAGCTGTCTGCCCAGTCATCGTACAGCCGGAGATTGACATAGAGGTGCGTGTAAAATAAGAAAGAAAGAAAGGAGCTGCTTTTAATGGAATACAGTGTTAACCAACAGGAGGGTTCATCTGGGTTATTTCCTTTATGAACTGTCTAGGATCTGCACAAGTCAAAAAAGTCCATCACATCTACTCACTTGCCAACAGAGGACACACATTTAGCAAATAAATTGTTGGATTATGTTCAAATGGTCTTGATTTGTATGCAGTTGTTGACACATTGCCATTTAACAGGTAAGCAGGCTAAGTGCTTTATCCCTTTATGCTAGTCTAATAAAAACATAACAAACATTTCTGTTCCACTTTTAAAGCTCATCATTACTGGCTCGGTTGTTTATATTGTTCACAGCTCATTGAAGCTTCAGCAACAACTTAGGTAATATCTCGCTTCTCACTGCTGTAGCACGAGCACTGGGTGCTACCTTCCCTGTCAGCTTCTTATTGTATTTCTATCATGACGCATGCTCATCATGTTTTTGCACCTTTTGATTTTGTCCACATTTCATTTGAATCCATGTCCTTTTTCACTTTGAAGCGATTCAGTGTACTAATACTAATTTGCACCATGTGTAATGTGTGTTTACATTATTTGTGATTATGACCGAACCCCGCTGTTGTCAAGGTGTTTGTATTGAAATAGTTGTTTTTAAAATGTCACTGAAACAGTGCTATTTTAAAGAACTGGTTCGACATTTTCAGAAATGTGCTTATTTGCTTTATTGAGTGGTATCAATCAACTCTTGGCAAGAAAGCAAATAAGCACATTTCCTGAAATGTTCCTTTAAATGGAGAGTAAATTAGTTTCAGCGATGCTCAATATGGTGGAAGAGAGAACTGTTAAAGCTGCTTAAAACTAGGATTACCTGGGGGCGTACATCAGCATTTTGGCTAAACAAAAGTTGATTTTGGAACAGATCCAGACATAACACATATCAGACTGGAGGAAATGGGTTTTTCAGAAGAAATAGAAAGTTAAAGTCGGTCAGCATAACACTGACTACCTCAGTCAGCCCAGAGTCAGTCAAAAAAGTACGACATTCCACCTTCTAACAGAGCAGTAACTAGGGCTGGGATTTTCCTATTCAAATCGATTTTCATTGAAATGATCCAATATTGATTCATAAAATCCAGAATTGATCTCTGTATCATATGAAACTAGATAACCTAAAGAATCCATTAGTACCTACCTGACTATGTCATGCTAGCTTGTCCGGAAGGGAGTTAAAAATCCCTCCAAAGATGAAAATGGCAAAGGGAAATGGCATGGCCAATTTAAAAGGGGTCCTGTGACCTCTCACCTCAAGATATCTGAATGAAATGTCACTCAATACTCACTGACTGTAGAGTCTGTAGGGTTGCTCTCTATTGTGTTGACTGCTGTCACACACAACAGGTTAAATAAAAAGTACATTAATGTAACTGCCTTAGGGGTCAATTCCTAATGTAAACATTGATTTTAATAATGCAGCAGGTTAGAGGGAACCTTGTACAATTGTAGAATCTCTTTCATATCCAAGCAAAATTGGTTTTGCAACTGAAATATCCCAAATCGACATTAAATCGGGACCTTGTAAATCGCAAACAATTTGATTTGGGAATCAGTGGCGATACCCTGCCCTAGTAATAACATGTCATCTGGTACTGTCATCTCACTGATGCTATCTGTTGCATGTACTCATTAGGTTCATCTTCATGTTTGTTTTACATCAGTATTCACATGCATGTTGTTTCCCTAAGGTAGAGCATTGAAATGAACGATGAACCAGTTACTGTATAAACATCAGTTCCCACTCTATACGTCATCCAGTATTTTAAATAATCTATTTCAAAGGTATTCTGGGGTTAAATATTCAGACTTAATCATTCCTGACAAATTCATTTCCAAGTTGTGTGTAATAAAGTCAACTTGTTGTCAGTATAATTGCCAGGATCCGCTGTTTTAATGGCTCACTTGCTGAGCATTCAGTTGTGCGCCAACGTTTGGTTTCTGTTTAGCTTTTCATTCATTTAGTGGTGCTATAAAATCATTTCTTAATAGATTTTTCTCTGAGTGCTCTCTTGAGACACACTAAACAACTGAATGTGGTGTAAACTTATAAAACATAGACTTACAATACTAGAAATGGCAGCACACAAAGTTACACATGCATGATAAACTGAGTATTGTTGTTTTTCTTTATTGTTTAGCTCTCAAAAAAGGATACCAGGTCACAGCTGGATTTTCATCTTGAAGCATGAGAATAACTTGATAAGTCTTAACATAATCTATATACACATGCTTCTTCTGTTATTTGTGTTGTATGTGTCTTGCTCCTACACTTGTTCTTTTGGGAGTTGTTTTTGTTTTCTGTCTTTCGTTTTTTTTTAATATATTTTGGGGATTTCATCTTGATTTGACCTTAGATGTTTGTCACAGCAGGCTCTCCATTATTAGCTATTTTCCTTTTTTAATGAAATCAAGTGAAAATGAAAATAGGAATGGCAGTAGTTACAGGTCCTGTTGTTCAAAGAAAAAACAGTTCAATGTGTAAAAATATTTTTTATGAATAATAAAATTGAGGTAATTTCCTTCTCACTTGGATGCCCTTATTCTGTATGAACTCTAGTTAAAGGAAAACATCTCTGGACTATAACACTGTTTATACTCATTACAAGGGAAGTAAAAGCATTGGAATGTACATTTCTGCCAATACTAAGAAAAACATGCTAGTCAATCCCGTCATACTGTGCCTGTTTTGTTTGCATTTCCTCACAATTACATTGTCAGCATGGGATCCACTTGACGGAAAAGCATTAGTATGCAGTTACATGCTTTTCCTCTTTCTGTGTGCAATGTTAATGTGGAATACAAATCATTCCCCTTTGTCTTTATACTCTCCTAGCTGTCACTGTTGTCTTGCTCTTTTACTTCAACAGATTGCAGTTCACCCATCTGGTCCCTGTGTCCCACCCAACCACGAGCTTTCATCTGTTGATGTATCCCCAGGTGAACAGTTCCCTTGTATGTCTTCCGAAACCCCACTTCAAACTATTTCATCCTTTGTACTCTGTACCAGCGAATCGGCCAAGCCAAATAAGTCACAGCCTTTACCCATACTCCAGTGTGAATTAGGCAACCAAACGTCAGAGCAGCCCATAGACAGTAGTCCCTGTGCCCTGCTGCCTGCTTCAACTCCCTCTCTGCAACAAGAGTCAAGGCCGAGATCAGACAGCTCCCAGGCTGGCGGAGAGGAAATCCCTCCCTCCAATGCCTCATGCATGCAGCTTGCTACCACGGAGACAAATCTGTGGCCAACGACAGGAGAGGACGGATCGCCCGACAGCCGAGCCAGTCGTCCTTGTCTTGAACTTCCCGCTGAGGGCGTCTCTGCTCCCAGTGTGACTCAGGGCTCCGAGCGAGAGGTTGCAGTGGGATCGAGTGAACTTGGTGCAGGATTATCAGAAGGTTCCACCAGGTCTGCAGCAGATCCTGAAGGCAGTACGCCTGCACTCTTGTCTCCTGTGGCTGAGAGTCAGGCATCTCTTGGAGCAGAAGGTGAAGCTCCACCGTCACCTGAACCCACAGAGAACGCGAGCCAAAACGTAGCTCAGTCTGCCTCAGCCTGGGAAGAGAAGGAAGATGCTCCCCAGATTCCCCCTGACACGTTATTAAAGAATCTACCTTATACGCTGTCAGAGGTTTGCGAGCTGCAGTCACAGCATGACACAAACAGGATTCTGACGCCATCCATCATCTTTCTGAGTGGAGTTGTCTCCCTCTCGATAGTGTTGCAGGAACCCAGTGCCCTCTTTATCATCGGACTACTTTTGGTCCTGCACCGTTTGTGATTATGCCACAAAAGTTCATTCTGATCTGTTCATTCTGAAGTGAAGTGCCTCTAAAATAAGCCAACAAGTTTAACAATACACAAATGAGTCTTCTGTTGAAGTTGTGTATCACTGTGTAAGTTTTTAGATTAGTTTATATTTCCAGGACATGAAAGGGTACAATGTTTCCAAGCAAAGTCCAATGCAAGGAGAAAGTAATTACACAAATATTGGCAATATTTTCATGCATTCTGTGAAACAAGTGTGCAGTAATAGAATAGTAGTCCCCATTTCTACAACAACATTGTGATTACTCTAATGCTAGATCACAGTATATTGTCAGAGATATTTTGTAAGTGGTCCGTAATTACTTTTTTCTTGTCATGTGGAGATAGTGTATGTGGTGTGTATATTCTGATGTATTCAATCAGTCCTATAATACACTTGTTTTTTGTTCCATTGTTGTGAGTGTAGCTAAGGTTGTTGTCTAACCTCACTGCCATGAGTTTAACTTTTGTGAATTCTATGTGTTGTTATGGCTTTAAGAAAGGACAAAAAACATTACCTTACTGGGACATTAAAGAGACTTGTTATACAAATGGAATTGTGTTTACAAAATGCAAAAGCAAAACTTGTGTTATGTGATTTATTTTTGCCCTAATGCCTGAAAAAAAATGACCTGTGGATGCTGCTTGAGGGACAAACGTGGAATACCGTCCAGTCATATTTACCATTAGAGAACACCAGCCTCCTCACTATTGCACACTGCATTTGGTAACTCTTCCTGTTGATTCTTGCTGGTAAACCCATATTGCTGTTGTTGCACAACATGAAATGTTACAGCACTGCTTTGACAACCTCAGACAGACTGAAGCACTGATTGACATGTTTGAAGTGATGAAAGTTTTTGCAGTGTATTGCCATTAAACGTGGTTCTATATCCTGTACCAATATGCATCTTTGTTTGTTACTTGGTCTTTTCATCCGCTGACTGATGCTTGCGGTGGCCTCTGCTGACACTAGCGAAAGTTTTTCAGTGCAAATAAGAGACTGTTCCTTTGAAATATTTTAAACTACTAAATTGATTCTATTTTAGCAAAGTTTTAGTTATTTCTAATTAAGTGCTTATTTTAGCGTAATCTCTGTTTATTTATGAAGTGCTTTTATTTTACGAGCTTAGAATTTGAAAGTCTTCTGTCTTGCACTGATTTATTTATTGACTAGTGGATGTGTGAAACACAATTTTGACAAATAAAGGAATCTTGAATGTGTGCATGATAGTTTGATGCACAGTAATGACGCTGCAGTGCAGAAGAGAGACTGTACTAAAATAACATCAGAGCCTTTAGTGCCGTTGTCTCAGGAGTGCATTCAGCTTTGCTTGAAGTGGAAATACACACACGGCAACATGAGCTGCAGATGGCAGTCAAAGGTCATGCATTGCACTGAAGTCATGGTGTCATGAGTATAGAGCACACTGATCATTGTAAGCTGAGATCAGTGTTTAAAAGCTCAGGAAACCTCCTCAGATGCTATGTGATGACGTGTCACAGACTATTCCTGATTATAGTCATGATGGGCTGATATCAGACACTACAGGCAAAAGCATCATTTGTCAGTTTTGAATTTTGGTGCTATTTTGCTTCCAAAGGTCCAAAATACTGATGATTTTTTTATTACCTATTATTAATTAATTATTATTACTTAGATGTTTATTTAACTACACTTTGTATATTTGCGCCTGTAAACATCTCCTAAATTTACCAAAGGTTAGCATTAGATAATGTCTCATTTGCACATTTTAACATGAAAGAATTTCAGAAAACTTGTAAATACAAAAAATGATTGTCTTAAAGGGGAACTATGCAGTTTTTTTTAGCTTAATTTACCTTAACTGAACAGCTTCGGAGTCATTGAAATGGTTATATGACTTTTTTTTCGAGTTGAATGGTGGTCGTCTCGCTCCCCCCTAGCGCCTGTGAGCTGAAAAACCACCCTTGCAACTTTGGGCCGGCGAGTCGTAGCATCAGGAAATATCGCGTGATATCAGGTCTCGTGATGCAACTAATTGCTTCACGGCACTGCACACATACGCCCATTCAGGAACCGGCTAACAAGGTAGCGATGGAGTTTTTCACACTATCGTCATAGCTGAGTCGGCAAAAAAGAAGCAGAAAGCATTGTCGGAGGAACAGAGAAAGAGGAAACGGCAGACTGACCGAGCGAGAAGTCAGACACAAGTAAACATCGGAGCTGCCAAATATCTATTCCGAAGCTGTAGGGGGAGCTCTATAGAGAAAGCTGCCAGCAAAAAGCGAAAACAGCGAAGAAATGGCCAAAACTGCATAGCGCCCCTTTAATCTATGTAATCAACTGGGAAAGTTTCATGTTGATATCTGTTGGTTAAAATGATTTACCCCATTCACCTGTATATGTCTTGCAAAATGTATGTCATTTTAGAATCCATATCTTTAAAAGCCGTTTTTTTCTTCTCAAAATCAGTTTTCTCATACTCTGAGCCAGAGATCTCCACTTCAATAGCACTTCCATACACCAAACTTTGCAGTTTCATTCCTATCTATATTCAGAAGGTTTTTACACAGGGGTTTGTTCAGATATCATTCACAGCCTGATTTATGTAACATTGAATACCTAAAAACATTGCGAATATAGATTTTTGTTATGGCTGTTGACAGTATTTACTGATGTATTTAGTGATAAGAAGAGATATCCAAAATTCCCTGTGTAAAACATTTGATTTTAATATGTCAACAAAATGAAACAATCATTTTGAACCTGACTTCCTCCAATGTTCAGATTTTTGTTCTGGAAATATTATATCAGCGCATATTTAACAAGATAATTTCCTAATATTTATATTTTAACATAATATTTAAGAAAACTTAATATAAGTGATCAATTGAGGAAGTTCCATGGTGATATATAGTAGTTAAAATATTTCCCTATTAACCTGCCGTGTCTCCTTTAAGAGTTGCATAAACTACTACAGTGCTTTCCTGCCGAATTAATCTCCTGTATTCATTTATTCACTTCAAACCCACAAACGGCCTTGGATGTCAGGTATGGATTATGTGGATTATGTATTTGGCCTTAAAACAAAATTAATTATTAGAGCACACTTGCATTTCATAGACTTGTGCAGGGAAAAGGGGGTGGGGGGGGGGGGGGGATTCATTTGTGTGATGGTCACATAGCTGGAGTGTGGAATGTATTAAAAATTTAAGCAGACTTATAACTGACCCAAGGAGGATAATCAGTGGGAATTCTACAACAGACATTCACTGTGAAATAATGAATGCCTTTTTAAGCTATACACCACTGAAAGCCGCGTTAAGCAGTGATTTCAAAAGAGGTTCTGTGAGTGTTGTGACAGTTATTACCAAACAGCAGTTTAAGGGGCTATTTTCTCACTCTTTCCACTCAGTTTAGTTTGTTCTAATGGAGTTATTTCATCATAAGAAACTGTTTAAAAAGGCTTTTATTTGAATAATATCTCTGACAGAATGAAAACAATAATACCCCTCCTTCAACATGTCATAGTACTCAAAAGGAATTTGCAGCCATGGTCCTTTGATGTTTAATGGCTTCATGTAATCCATCACAGCCATCATTTAGCACACATTTGATTTGTTTTAGTCCAAATTGTGTTCTGTTTAGTCCATTCCCCAAGCCATCAAAATTGTACACAATCTGAAGTTAATATTATTACACTTTCAATATTAAATAATGCCTGAAAACATTTACTTTAAAACCAAAACAAAATGTAGGCCTGCTGCTTATCAGAAAAGCCATGTTCTTGTCTGTCTGCCCACTTTGGGGACTTTTGTTGCATTCCTCATGCCCTGTCACCTCTCTGCAGTCTGGTATCAAATGAAGGCAAAATGCCCACCAGAATACAAAAATGTATCACTTTAACCACTGGGCATTTTATATGGAGTTTGAGGGTGAATCAACCAGTAAGATTATGAGTTTTGTAATTTAAAATGTCTTATCTCCAGGGGATAAGATAAAACTGTAATAATCCTGAAGAAAACCTTTATACCCAAAATGCTTGGTATACCTAGTATACCATCTTAGTTTAGTTGGTTAATATGGGAACACTTGCACTAAAAACAAAGTTTAGGCTGATGGGAATGTTATGTTTAAGTTTTGACCTGATAATGGAGCGAAGTGAAAAGTTAGAGGTTAACTAGTCTTGCTTTGCCAGACCATCCACACGCTGCGGAGCGGAGAAGAGTCTGGCATTTCTTTAAACCAATCATAATCGTCATGGGCGGCGCTAAGCTCTGCACGGAGCCATTGTAAAATAGTTGTGCGAGAGAAAACTCAGATTGGACAGATAGTTTAGCTAGCTGTCTGGATTTACCCTGCAGAGATTTGAGGAGCAGTTAACCATAGTCCTCATAAATCCACCGGAGTTTAACATTACAACACAAAGAAAGAGGAAGGAAACGGACATCGGCAAAAATACATGCATCCGGTGGAATTTCCTGCGGCACTGCAGCAATCCCAGAAGTGGAACGTCAAGGATATAAACTAGGGGTTAACAAATATTGTTCATCCTGAGGGGGTTTATTGTGTACCAGATTCATTCACTCAAAACCACACATGTCAACCTTATGGTGGCGCTAGAAGAAAGGTCTTTAGGCTGCATCCTCTGGGGAACATGAATGTCTGTACCAAATGTCATTTCTATCCATAGTTGTTGAGATATTTCAGATTGGATGAAAGTGGTCAAACACCACCTGCCTGGCTAATACAGCATTCTTACATAGGCTATGCTTTAATTAGATAATAATGAGGATAAAACAGGTTGAAACCAAAATTGAGGTGCATGGTATAAAATGATCAACATGCGACTCACCAGTTACAATGTGAATTTACGAGCAATAAATTAAAGCCACTACAAGATACTTTCATTTTGTGTTGATTTTGGCGGCCCCTGTGGACAAAAGCGATAGGGTTTAGCTAGCGTGTGATTTGAATCCTTTCAAATCCCACAAAATCCCGTCTCTCACTTGTTGAATGACCGACCGAGGTTGACTTGTGTTTTCACCCGTCCTCTATCACTGGCCCTTTTACCTTTTTTTGTTCTTCAGTCAAATTTTTTTGTTTTCTTTTTGCTGATCCTGCCCTAGTATTCACCCAAACCACAAAATATAACGTCAAAAATACAATTCTCCTCCTGCTTCCTTTAAACTCATGGCTAACTCACTGCGAAACTTTGCCTAGGAAAATGTAAACATAGGCTCTTCCGGTCTGCGTGCCGTGAATCATTTTGTCTGATTTCGCAGGGAATCGGACCCAGGACAAACATTAAGTCATACGGCCCTGTGCATTCAGGGTGTGTCCAAATCCACTTTTGCTAGTTTGACGGCGGAAAAAAGCGTCCGTGCGCCGGGTGCATCGTTCAAAAGGGTTGTACTTAGTGTCTTCATTAATTCATTGGTGTGTTTTGGGCGTAACATGCAATAAACCAATCAGAGTGTCATCTCCTATTCCCTTTAAAAGCCAGGCACGTTTGTACCTTGGCACATTGCTATTATGATGGAGGATTTGCACCGTAAAATATTTATTTGTAAGTTTCTGCATGTTTGTGTGCTGCTGCACTTCCCTGTGTGTAACCAGCATAATGTATGCGCGCTGTGCGTAAGCCGAGACGCATTTTACTAATTCGCTGTTAAAATAACAATAAAATGCTGCACTATTGACTTTAGACCAGGTTTTTGTTGGTCAATGGCGCGATCACTTCCCGCTGCCTCAAGATAGCAACACGCCAAGAATTCACCTGAACACACCTCCCTTAAAGGTACAGATCCACTTTGGCGACATGACTGAAGCGTGGTGTCGCGACGTCATACATCCATGGTTGATGCTCCACGCCCTTGACCGGCAGCTGATTGGACGAACGCGTGACGTGGGTCTGGCTGCTCGAGAATTCCAACCAAGTGTCATGGCGGCTCGTTGAGAATACGATCTCATATTGTACTAAAATAGTTCACTGAAACGTGTTTCTGAAAACATTTTAAGCGAGAAATAGACCATGCAGTTGCTGAATCTGTCTTCATTTCAGATCGACAAACGTCAGTTTAAAAGATTTTTGTCTACTTCTACTGGATAGTCGCATTCAACGGATTCATTTGCATAAAGATGGGCATCGGCCAGCTTTTTGACGCGCAGCATTTTTTCAAATGCAGCGCCGCCTTCCAGGAATGCTTTGCGTGCACGTTGAAGTCGCTTGACGTCAGCCATAGAAATAGAGTGGGGCGCGACAGAAGCGTTGCATGGACAAATGGATCGCCACTGTAAGACCAGCACGCCCATGGGCGCAAAGACGGGGGCAGGTGCATTTGCTATTTAAACGACGTGGGCACTGGACAGGAAATTGACAACTGCGTCGGTCTTAAACTAGCAAAGACACTTGCGTCGGGCTTTGTGCTGCGCCCGGTGCAAGATAGGGCCCAAAGCCTATCTTCTCACTGGTGGTCTCGTTTTATAATGTCGGTCATATAGAGCTATCAGTATTAAATTGAGACTGTTTCGTGACCAAAAACTCCTTGTAGCTGCTTTACCAATGCAGAAATGTCTTAATGTTAAAAACATGAAAATAGAAAGCAGAAATAGAAAATGAAAACATAATGTAAATTCGAGTTTTATTATTGTATTCTCTTAGAAAAGGAGGCCCAATATTCCTCTAGGGGACCCACAATCCCTTGCTGCTGCCCTGTCAGTTCTGTGTGTACCATTGTGGGTCCAGTCAGCCCAGTGTGTCTCCAAGGGCAGCACGAGACCAATGAAAGACACAGTTTGTTTACAGCCACAGACAGACAGACAGACAAACAGACAGACAGACAGACAGACAGCGTCATACATGAGAGAAACGGTCAGAACACATCACTTCTTCAGCTCACAATACTGCACAGAAACGCCTCTCTCTCTCTCTCTCTCTCTCTCTCTCTCTCTCTCTCTCTCTCTCTCTCTCTCTCTCTCTCTCTCTCTCTCTCTCTCTCTCTCTCTCTCTCTCTCTCTCTCTCTCTCTCTCTCTCTCTCTCTCTCTCTCCGAATAAAACCGACGGTTTCCGCGAATGTGCGAGCTGCCTCCTTGCAAGCAGCCATAATTGGGATTATTCAGGAATAATTCGCCTAATCCAGCCGCGTTGTTTTTTTTTCCAAATCGTGATATCGACAACGTTTGGAGACGTGACATCGCTGGATTTGTCAGAAATGTATTTGTTCTGTCACGCAGGCGTTTTTTTTTATTGTGGACTTTTAAAATGTAGTCCACCTTCGCTGAACAGCAAAACAAAGACTGCATATTAACAGTTCAGGGTAAATACATCGCCCTTTTTTGACTGAAAGATGGGAGAGAGAGACGTATCGAGGCTGTTGTCTGTGTGGACTAATTGTGCTGGTGCCACTAGCCAATGTACATGCCAAGACAATTCATTTAGGGGATGCGCGATCTTTTTTTCCCTCTCTCTAACGTTTGTGGGTGGGTTATTATAAGCATTGTAAATCTGACATCATTTGGATATATATGTGAACAGAACCAGATATGTTTTTTTATCGCGTCTGTTTCTAGCCTTCTGGAAATCTATCTTCGACGTGATGCAACATAAAATCTGTTTTTTTCGGATGATATTCAGACACAAATGAACACATCCCTCTGTATGAGACTGTAAACGGGTGGCGGTGGATGTTTGTTTTTTTATACATATCTCTTAAATGTAGCAGAGTCCTCACCCTGGATTGCTTGATCAGCTGTTGATAATTTTTAGATAGCCTCTGCCGTCTTGTGTTTATTAGGCTATATGTTGCTGAATTCGATTTTCTCGCGATGGATTTATGCATAACAGGTGTTGTTTGAGCCCAAGAGCACAGCACGAGCATGAGGCTTTATTATGTGTTTTTCTCTCGATTTAACAAACGGTGAAACAAAGAGACTGGGATCAATTTTTTTGTTTTTGCCTTGAGAGAAGAGCAGATCCAAAAAAGATGAAGGGATGAAAGGTAGGTTATCATCTCTCTTCCTCTCTCACACACGCACACACACACACGCACACACACACACACACACACACACACACACACACACACACACACACACACATACACACACACACACACACACACACACACACACACACACACACACACACACACACACACTCACACATAGCAGAGGTGATTTTGACACCTGTTTATCTGTTTTTCACTCCAGCCTGTGTCAGGCCTAGCTGACGTTGGCAGTCATCTAATCAGGTGAAATGATATTTGTCAAGGTAGCAGAGGGTTGTTATGTATGGATGAAAATAGGTCCCCAGTTACAGCAGATCATATTGTGTTTTATGGCCTACATAGGCAAGGCCCACCCAGACAAGTACAGCTATGTTTTATTATCACCGTACGCCTATACATGAGTTTTTAGAAGAGGCTGCACCTTGAATTGAATTTTTTTTTTTTTTTATTGAATTTTCATGTTTTTAATCATGTCTTCTTTAAACAAGGCTGACTGTAGGCTCTTTGCTAAAACACTGAGGCCTGTCCATGATAATCACAATGATAACTTGCTCCTCCTGTTGAGTAAAATCCACACACGTAGGCCTATGCTTAAAAAACAACAACAAATGGCTGCCTGCTCTGCCATTATATTCTCCCATTTGTTAAGTGCTGGGAATGGTACAGATTACACCCTCTGCTCTTTAATGGACTGTCACGCACAAACACACGCACAGAGCAGCAGAGAGAAAGCATAAAATGTTCTTTGCTCATTTACAAGATCTCTGTTGGACATGCTCAGTGTTGCTTGTACTGTGTCTGCTCCATCCTGCTGTACACCCCCATGCATTCACTCAAACACCCACACTTGCACAAAGTATGTGAGCTGTTGTATCTTAGCAACGGGCAAGGTAATTACTGAGAGAGCCAAGGAGCTGGCATGCTCTAGAGCTGCTGAGCTGATCCCAGCCTTAGAGAAACAGGAAGGCAAAGATTTCCACTGTGTTGCCCAACACAGCACTTCCATATCCATGCTGCTAAATGTAAGTTTGCTTTGCATTTAGTGGACTGTTTTAGACCTAACCAGCACGTCAGACATCTTGTTTTTCATTCCACAAAATGTGTCTCTGTTCACAGGTGGTGAGGTTGTGGACAAAGAGGAAAGATGAATCTGTCATGTAGAAAAGATCCTTACGGCCTCTCCTTGTAAAGACGAGAGCGCCGTGGGAGACGACGGCTGTAGGAGGATCAGTAGTGTTTATAAAAGGGCCAGGCCGAACCAGGCAGGCTCTCGTGGAAGGTAATAGAATGGCTAACCAGAGCTTTGCCATCGATGGCCCTGGCAGTTTGCTGGCTGTGCTGGCTTCGCAGAGTGGAATGGCAAGAGGCGGCAGCAGCAGCAGCAGCAGCAGCAGTGACGGCAGCGGCAACAGTGGAGGAATATCTGCCACAGATGTGTCTGCCTACTTTAAGCTGGTCTTCTTGGGTTTGATCATCTGTGTGAGCCTCGTCGGCAACCTCTTGGTCTCCCTGCTGGTTCTACGAGACAGGACACTTCACAAGGCCTCCTACTTCTTTCTCCTGGACCTGTGCCTGGCAGATGCAGTCCGCTCGGCCGCCTGCTTCCCCTTTGTGCTGGTTTCCATCCACAACAGCTCGGTCTGGACTTACAGTGCCTTGAGTTGTAAAGTTGTGGCTTTTATGGCTGTGCTGTTTTGTTTTCACGCTGCCTTCATGCTGTTTTGTGTGGCTGTCACCCGCTACCTTGCCATCGCCCACCACCGATTCTACGCCAAGCGCATGACCATCTGGACCTGCGCCGCCATCATTTGCATGGTGTGGACTCTGGCCGTTGCCATGGCGTTCCCACCTGTCTTCGATGTGGGGACATACAAGTTCATCCGTGATGAGGATCAGTGCATTTTTGAACACCGCTACCTGAAGACCAACGACACCCTGGGCTTCATGCTCATGCTGGCTGTGGTAGTCCTGGCCACGCACGGCTTCTACGCCAAGCTGCTGCTGTTTGAGTACCGTCACCGCAAGATGAAACCTGTCCAGCTCGTGCCAGCGATCAGCCAGAACTGGACCTTCCACGGTCCTGGGGCCACAGGTCAGGCTGCAGCTAACTGGATTGCAGGGTTCGGTCGTGGCCCCATGCCACCCACTCTGTTGGGCATCAGGCAAAATTTACACAATCAACACCGGCGGCTGCTCGGGATGGAAGAGGTGAGGTCAGAGAGGAGGCTGGGCAGGATGTTCTACACCATCACCCTGCTCTTCCTGGTCCTCTGGGCTCCTTACATCGTGGCGTGCTTCTGGAGGGTGTTTGTCAAGTCCTGCAGCATCCCTCACAGGTACCTCTCCATCACTGTGTGGATGAGCTTCGCCCAAGCCGGAGTCAACCCCATCTTCTGTCTCCTGCTCAACGAGGACCTGAGGAAAGTGCTGAGAGCTCACCTGCCCACCTACTGGAGGACTAAACAACATCTTCCCCAGGATGAGGCCTACTGCATCATGTGATAAGATATATGAGCTTAATGAAGGGAATGTTTCATGTTTTAAAGGGAGAATTTGGAGAGAAGAAGTGATGTAACGCACCTTGGTTAAGTGTCTGTTTTGTTGTTTTGCACAACAAAATAATTTTTTTTGCCAACAAATGCAGGCACAGCTTATTAAGAATGTTGATATTTGAATACATGTGTCAGGTGCAGAGGTTTGAACAGGGCAGTAGAAAAGCCCTGGTAACACTTAAATGGTTTGTATTTCTGATGATGTACTGTATGATTAATAAATAGGAAAGATCACAACTATCACCGCTCCAACTAAGTGTGACAGATGCCATTTTAAAATAATGTTGCCTTATTTCAATGGGACACGCCCCAGAGCTTTCAGCTGAGAATGAGTTTCTGTGTCACATGAGGCACAAAACAGACACACAGAGGGTTGAAATCCTTGAAAAAATGCGGAATGTGAAAACAAAGTGTTGATCAGAGCGTTACTAACTCTGAAATACATCAAGGAACTTACAGGGTCTGAATGGATTGATAGACCACCCCGGACGCCTTTTCATGTAATTCAAAGGAGACTGCAGAATATCGAATGGACCCAATAACCTTGGATACATTTAAATAGCTGTTGTGAACCCGAGAAGCCCCTAACATGCTTGGTTTTTTGGACTTGATTTAGGGCGTGTCAGGTTTCTTTGTATCATAAAAAAAAATTGCCTGTTTTCCTTCATTTGTAAACTATACATGTTAAGCAGATGACACTATTTTGAAATATGACTTGATTTCATATTGTACAGACTGTACAGGAATGTATATTCCTGCTTGTGTGTTTTTATATAGCATTCATGTGTGTGTGTGTGTGTGTGTGTGTGTGTGTGTGTGTGTGTGTGTGTATGTGTGTGAGAGAGGAAGAGGTAGACAGAGTGGAGAGGAGAGGAGGGAGAAAAATGAGAGAAATAATGATGATAGAATAGGTTCCAGTAATATTGAGTCAATATGAAAGCAGCCTCATCTTGGAGTCTTAAAATCATGCTTCGTATGGAAACGTATCCTTTAAATGGATTTCCATAACTGAACATGTAGTCTGATTTGTTTAAAATGTGAAGTACAGATGGATTATAAAAAAAAAAAGAGGGCCGAATAATAATTTGAAAACATTTGTGCAATGTAAACAGGCCAGAGGATTTAATGACTTGAAAGATGATGTAAATTACGTCGTTTTAAAAAATCATTAGCAAATGAACATTTATTTGCAAATGATGATCTTGGGAATATTTTTAAAGTACTGTTATGCTCTCACCAGAATACAAAAAATGAAAAAATGAAGTGGCACTTAATGGGAAGGAAACTTGAATGTTACCAGGCCCTCTTATAATTCCCTCCCAACATAAATGTCACCATTTGAGTGTCCTGGATCACAGGAAGTTCAAAATCCAAACGTCTTCAGGCTGGACCACAGAGATGTTTGGTGTGTGGAAACCGGCTTAGAGTACATGACGTTGTCTTTCCAAATTAAGATTCATGTAATACAAATGTCAGACCTACAGTATGTTAGGCATAAATATATTTGTGCAGTCAATTTTCTAAATGTGGACACTTGCACAGCATACTGTATTAGCATGCATTCCACTGCATTTCATAGATTCAAGACTGGGGATTACAACTTGTACAGATGTTGATATGGAAAGACAAAGTAAAACGGGAACTGAAGTCCATAATTTTTATGTCTGGCATTCCTTCGCGAGATGATATTCTGTAACTGTACAGTTTAACTGAGGTGGTTCTTTTGCCCACTCATCAATAAAGACTCTACTTTTGATGCATTCTGAGATATGGCCTGCCTGGATGATTGACATTACTGGATCCCTGTGGAGAACACTTAACAGGAAATAGACCACTTAACAGTACAAATTACACCCTATGCTGTGTGCGTTTTAGTTCCTGAACATATATACAACAAAAGTACATTTGTGTATTATAATTAGTCTAGCTTTGTACACTTAACTGCATGAAATGAAAAAGTTTTCTTGACACTTTCCTCTCCACTGAACATTGACCAACAACTGCTATAGAGTCAAAATGGTTTGTGATTTCTTACGGAAGTACCAATCTTTCAAACCTGTGGAGACAGGTGTATAAATACACAAAACACTGAGGAGTTAGAACCAATTAGAATTGTTTTACAAGGCTTGACCTGAACTATGTGGGAACAAAGAAATGTGGTTGAATCTAACAAGTAAGTTTCTTAAGCTTGTGGTCTGATATACTTAAACCTTCCTGCAATAAAAAAAAGTGAAATGATGTAACTTTTTCTAACCATCGCTACGAATGAAATGTACAGGAGAATGGCAAACTCAAATAGAGTAGAGTCATAAAGTCAAGAACATAATTAAGCAGTGTCATACAGCAATACCTATCTAAAGTTCGCTAACATTAGTCACCATAAGCTACTGATCATCATACCAGACCAAGAGAGGCTGTAGCAGCAAAACCTCTGACTGTATTGTATTTATTTCTTATGAATTCAACTTTTAATTTGTCAAAGAAATCTCTTATTTCTACTTTACTAAAGTTACCTAGTCTCGCTTTAAACTATAAAGCAAAAACAAATATATTACGAGGTCCTTCAAATGTGTTATACAAAAGAGGACTCAAGCATAAACGTAGTTCATTTTGTTAACATTTATTCTTAAAACTAGCATTTAATATTGATGCTTTAGCAAATCCATGACCGTCATATAACTCAACAAACAAAATTGGATACAACACAAAAAGACACTGCAACTGAAAAATAACGTCATTGAAAATAACTGCTCCTCTGTACCAGGCTTTTCAAGCGGCAGCTGTGGAATCTTTTGTGTAAACCGAGAAATGGGTTTAAGGCGGTATCCAATCGCTCAATAGACCAGAAAAACAAATTTCATTCTTTAAAACTGACATATGCTTGTGGTACAATATCTGGATGAATAAAAGTTGATTTAACAAGTATCTGGATTCCACTCTAACAGAAGAATAACCACATCTTAAGACATAATAGTGCTGATAATAGAAAGTATTTCCAATGTTGTTGTTAAGGGTTGACTCCTCTGCATTATAAGGAACATAAATCACATAAATACTTCTGAATCTCACACAGATTCCACGTGTATAGCAAACATTATGCAACCAACCAATTATGCTTTTTTACATTATAAAATAAAATGGGAAGTGTGGGGATAATATAATCTCTTAATTAGGGCCTGATTGAAATCCAGCCATCGTATGATTGTGTATTCTCTCGATAAACAATCAGCCTATATTTTGAATCTGAATGAGGTATAATTTTCATTGTCTTTATTTGTGCGCCTAGACTGTGGCTGATGAAAAAGATGTTTCCATAGTGAGCAGTATCAACTGTGAGAACATCCTCTAAATAGTCCAGGTTTAACAGGTTGTATCCGACTATGCCTCTGTCTCACCAGAACTGATGTTGAAGATTCAATCATTTTTAGTTTTCTTTCCAAGATACACCACAACAAAGGCCATCATACTCATTGTGATCCTCGCCGACTGTATGTTCTGAGGATGCAGAGTTGTTGCATTGCCCTAGAGCACTCGGGTTCACCAGAGGAGAGGTTTTGTGTTGCTCTTGGATAGAAATCCTTCTTATCATTATCAACACCTTTCCTGCTTCTCTCAAACAAAGCCTCGTCCTGACCTTCCCAGACTGCAACCATTCATTGTGCTTTACACCCACACAGCCACATTTATACGTCACAATACTTCATCAGCACCAACCTTGAGAGGAAAACAATCTGAAGTCTGAAGGCGCTGCATTTGTGCATTAATTATACTGTACTAATGTGTTTTAACATGAAATTACAGATTCCTATGCACACCAGTGACTTTTTTGTTTCCTGTTTTTTGTTTTGTTTCCACCAATTTTTAGTTCATTATGTATGTCTTTTTCCTGCACTGAGATAGTGCAAATAGTGCGTTGATTGTCATGATACATGAGTCTGACAATATGACAGTAATGTCTCATATTTAGAGCTGATTTGGGGCTAGAAAACTGAAATGTCTACATGTGAAGGAGCTTTAATGTATGGTTGTGTGATCTATCAGTGGTTCCTGAAATGGAAGTCAGGACCCATCAAAGGGTTTCAAGAAGTATTTGAGGGGACACCAGACCCAATTTTTTTTCAGATTTTGCCATTTTTCTTGTGAAATACCAGATACTTTGACTTCTTCGGCCTCTAAAAATCATTCAAATGAAACAAAAATCGGAAAAGGAAAAATCACTCCATGGTTGAACTCAGCCACACTAAGATCATGAGTGGCCACAGGTCGACATTACTTTATTTTAAGTGATCACAGTCTGAAAAGGTTGCAAACCTCCGATAGTTTGTGGATATTTACTGTACTGTGTACCTGCAACTAATTACAGCTTGTTGATGTTAAGAAAATCCTGTGTTACAATATATTTTACCAAAAACATCAATATTGACAGTGTGAGGACATTTAGGGGTTTGATTGTTGGGAGATTTAAAGTCCCATATTATAAAAAATGAGATTTCCATGTATTTTTTTAATTGAAGTGTCATATCAATACTGTAAAAGTATCAAAACGCTCAATCCACAGAGAAATGCACACAGCCCATATTCAGAAACAGTGCCTTTAAACGGGCCGTCAGGACTTCCATACGGTTGTAATGTCACAACTATACTATATAGAGGTAGAAAATACTGCTACAGTCATTCCCCGGAAGCACAGACGCTGAGAGCGCAGATGCGGAAGACCCTGAAACACTGACCAAATTAGAGCAGAATGGTCTTTATAGGGAGGGGGGACTTAAAGAGACAGGCACTAAAACAGAGCGTCTCAGGCAGAGGATGAGTACAGGTATATTCAGACAGACCGTATGAGAAAAATAATGTGTTGAACATTAAAGCATGTAAACATGTCCAAGCAGAAATCCAAAATAAAAATATGAACCTGAAAATTAGCATATGTCCTCTCCAAAGAGATACTTAGACACAAATCGTTGAACAAGACTACACAGTAACGCTTTGGGCTAAACGTTAGCATGCTAACATGCTTTTTCTTGGCAAGATTTGCCCTACGAAGCAGCCTGATTTGTTAAAGTTAGGCACTAACTGCAAGTAGTTAAGGTCAGGATAGTCGATTGGTCAGGGAATAGGACCTGAACAAATTGGGTTTTGTTACCTCGCACGAGCATGGACGCCTGGCCAATCGTAGCGCGCGAATGCTATCGAAGGGCGGGTCTTGCCTAGAACTGCAGTGGGTTCCATAATAACGCCCCACGGTGACAATGCTTACATGCTGATGTTTAGCAGTTTTGCATAACATTTGCTCATAAACTAAAGTATCGGACATTTTGACTTGATGTTTGACCAAGATGTTTCACTCAAAACCACGAACGTGAAACTCCACCAAAGTCAGGAGAATTCATCCTCTGGGGAACATGACTGTCTGAAATATCTCAAAAACTGTTGGCTGTATTGGCATGACATTGTTTAGACTGATCCAAAGTGATGGACCAACAGACCGACCGTCATTGCCATCCATAGAGCCACGCCTAAAACCATAATTATCAATGTGATTATTATGAATGATGTCCACATAGGCAATGGAACTGAATGTTTTTTTCTCAGTTAGAACACTGAAAATGTCAAATATTATTGAACCTTTAAGACCATATACTTTCACAATTTCAAAACCAAAAATTCCACATCTTATCGCATAACACAAATGCAACAGTACATTTACACAACTTTTAGTCATTGATGTAGGGGGAATCCTGTGTAGATCTTGAAGACCCACACAATGACTAACACTCTCCTACACTGTAGGTTTGACCACCCTACTACATGAAGCTGCTATTACCATTTCCTTTTGTTTCAAACATATTTAGTTAAAAAAACCAAACAAAGACTGCTGACAGTTACAGTAGTTTATTCTGTATGTGCATTAAATAAATTATATGAATATGAAACACACACACACACACACACACACACACACACACACACACACACACACACACACACACACACACACACACACACACACACACACACACACACACACACACACACACATTCTGAGTTCAATGTCATGCACATGGTCTTAAATGCAAACAGGCAATTGCAGAACTGAAAGCAAATAAGACGGTATTACTACACTTGTTTACACTGCTTGAGTTAACAGTTACATAAATAGTGAACTAGATCTATGCCACAGGGACTATCAGTGTGATAAGAGTTGGACCTGTTTTCTCTGGAAGATTACGTTTCAATTCAGAGGTAAGCCATGACACATGCATGGGTGTAGTGTTCTTTTTTTCTTTGTTAAAATGCAATTTCTCAGATGCAACTGTAGACACACACACACACACACACACACACACACACACACACACACACACACACACACACTATCTGATTGCACTTGAGTTATCATTACATTAAACGTTTAATGAGGCCTGTTACATTCCAGTGAAAATCTACAGACTTGTTATAGGACGGTTAAGGAGCGACAGGGCCGTTTGTATGGAGTGGATGGAAGCGTTTGTGGATCAGTCACTTTTGCTCCCGCCTCCAGATGATGACCATGCCGGTGGAATCGGCGGATGCCAGTAAACTCTCGTCACAGTTGAAGCTGACATCCAGCACTGGTCCCCCGTGACCCTGTAACTTGTTCACTATTGCCTTGGTATTGCGTTCTACGTCGAAGAAGTAGACACAGGCATCCTCGCTGCCAGTCACTGTGTCGGAGGGAAAATCAAAAAGGTCAAGAAGTTAAAGGGTGAAGAGAAAATACAAGGACAACTAGATAAATAAATGATGAATGGCTTATACACATAACAATACTATAACATAATATAACAATTCATTTTGAATTTGAAAATGGGTATCTCAGTAGTTTACACTGCTCCTAAACAATCTCAAGAGACAGTATTAAAATCACTTGTAAGCACACAAAAAATGTAAAATAATGTAAGCAACCATGTTGCAAAACCTCAGTGGCTGAAAGGAAATTACAACACGTCCCTAACTGAAGATTCTTAAGGGTATATTTATGAGTGAGATGCTTCTGGTAATTGGAGACACAAACCTGATAATTTAAACACAGACAAGCCTTGAATGAAATGAACTGTTGATTGTTAGGAAATAATAAAAGGTGAGGAAAGTAAAAAAAAAAAAAAAAAAAAGGTGAAGCTCTGAGGTAGAGTGGTGTTAAATATTACGCAAACAGCATGCTGTATAACTTTAAACAATTGATTATATGCTGAAATTCTACAGCCTTTTGGTAGATGAATGGTTTTACAAAGCCGATATAATTTACTCAAAAATACATTACAAAAAGGTAGGTTATTTGCTGAACAGGTTGCTATTTTGGTTTTTCTTTTAATCCAAAAGCATCTCTTTTTCACACTATATAGCCTGCAGCATACTGTATAATGAACTGTGGTCTAATTTTCTATTCTAATATCACAGCAGGAACACAGAGAGACTTCTTACCCACACAGGCCCCCTGTCTGAAAGACATGAGGGGGCAGAAGATGCTATGAACGTGCTGGGAACCATGCTGGATAGGGAAGCTCCTCTTTAGCTGTAGAGTACCATCATTGTCCACCACCCTGCCATCAAAGTAAATACATATTCACATACAGTACATGCTACACCGATGAAGATGGCTGTAAATTATATCTCAGCACAGCGGAGACAAAACTAGGGATGCAACGATTATAGATTTTGTTGGTACGATTATCTGAGGAATAATCACGGTTTCACGATTATTATGCATTATTTAATATCACAACACTACTAATGTATAAATTCATAGGAATACTATATTTTAATGTGCTATTTATTGCCTTTTGAAACAGAAATATCAGTAACAGTTTTGAATGTTATGAAAACGATTAGGCTATATGATCAATCATCAACCTTCTTATGTAAATGTCTTTGTCCTTCTTGAGAAGAAGTTGGCCCTTTTTGGGTGCCCTATACAAAACAAGTTTGTACAGGGCCCCCAAAAAGCTACAAACGGCCCTGCTTGCTGGTGAGTCTAAAAGTTGGAGGAGCTGCCGGACATGCAGCATGTTGCCAAGGACGAAATGTGATGGGAGAGATATCTTTTTCCAAACCGAATGTGGAAATGACTCAAGCAGTAACAAATTTTATCGCAAAAAGATAGGATGTACCTCAGTACGATGATGGCTTTGATAAATACACGGGATAAGCGGTACAACATGCCCTCCTGCACATATTTAAGCCAGGTCGCCATACCGGAGATGCACAAAAAATGTTTTTGACGCTGCTATAACTGAAGTGGTCAAGCCGTAGGATCACTATGGCTGACAGTGCCATACTCATTGTGCACATTTACATATTTAAAGACTGTCCAGTAAAGTTCACAGACCGTGTTTAAAAAAAAGTTAATTTCTGCAATCTGCACTTTTTTTTGATTTGTTACTGACGTTTATATTATGTTTACACCAGGCTTATTTGTCAGTGCTTTATGTTGACATTACATGTTTACGAGACGTTCAACAAATCACTGTGATTGAAGTAGTTTATAAATAAATAAATAAATAATAATAATAATAATAATACGTCATTCATATAAACTCTGCAATGATTCATTGTTTGTCTTCGTTGAATAATACAGCAGATAAAGAGCTTAAAAATAATCACAAAAAAGATCGCAATTAGATTATTTTCCAACATTGTTCAGCCCTAAGCCTTATGTACCATAGGGGATGAAGATGAGAAAGTAAGTCACGTTAAGTGGTAACGTCACTTACATGATTTGAGCCGTTGCAGAGTTTTGACTCTTAACGTAACGCTTTAACGTTACCGTCAGTTCACTGACTGTAAATGCAACTGAAAAGCTACCGTTAACATTTGTCAGGCTAACGCTAGCTAACTGGTAACGTTAACAAGCTAACAAACAATTAACAACAACGTTAAACAATAAAGTCCCTAGCAAGCTTACCAACTTGGGTTTAATTCCCCCGTTGCAGATGCAGCTGTCATGAGGTCAGGGGCTGGTTCTGCTCTGCGTTTTACTGGTGTTTTTTTTACTTGATGTAACATTAAGAATTTGCAGCATTATCCCAACACGGGACACCATTGTACATCACTCTGACAGTCAATACTCGCTGTGACCGGCGTCTGATTTCAAATGTCTAACTATGTGCCGTGTGTGTGTGTGTGTGTGTGTGTGTGTGTGTGTGTGTGTGTGTGTGTGTGTGTGTGAGAGTGTGTGAGTGTGTGCGCGTGCGAGCGTTTATAATGTGAAGGAGGTTTAATAAGAACTAAACAATCTGCTACACATTACGTGCAGTCAGTTAACACTCGGTGTAGCGGAGCCTTCGTGACTAATTAACCGTGACGTTTTAAAGCACGGTTAATAGTGAAATCGGTTAATCGCTGCATCCCTAGACAAAACTGCCCGTTAATAAACAGTGACGTGCCCTTAGAGACTCACCTGTACAACAGCAGCTTATTGACACAGGCGTTGATCAGCAGGGAGGGGTCTCTGGCCTCTCGGCTAATCCAGGACCGGGCAGAGATGCTGCAGATGGAGCTGCCTTCACTCACCACCAGACGCTTGGCTTTGGTCAGCTTCCCTGTGGGGAAGAGACAACATTCAGTGCATGATTCAAACACTAAACTATAATTTGTGATTCAGTCACTGCACACTTTGCCCTCTGCCAAATGGAAATGCTGTGAGTGTACCTGTGGCCATGTCAAAGAGGAAGGAAAAGATGCTCCCCCTGTCATCACCAGCCCAAAGGATCCTCCCTGGAGCATCAAAGGAAAGAGACAGCACGCGGCCTGTCAGCTTACTGGAGCCCCCCTTCACCTTCTTCCCAGTGGAGATGTTCACCACCTGCAGGTGGTGCTTGCTGTTTCCCACCTGCAACACAGAACTAGGAGTGAGGACCTTCATTATTTATATCCACAAGGCAGCACTAATGAACTGACTGGGGAAAGCACTGGTTGTAGTGTTGGGGCTGGTGCAGTGACTAGACTAGTGAAAACCAGCACAGGTTGATCTTTGTAAAATATATAATATTTCTTTGGAGGTTTAACACTGTGTAATCCAACAGAAAGCTAATGTTGTCTTGTGTTCAGGCAGATGAGACCAACACAGGGATGCTCTGACAGACAGACCAGTTAAACCTGTTCAAACCAGAAAAACACGTTTCTTCCTCTCATAATGTTGTTGCTTGTTGTTGGTACTGACTGTCGGTTAAAAACAAATATCCATTTCCCTCATGTGCTGTTTAATGAGCCGTAAATGGACACTGCTGTGCACAACTCTGCTTTCATTTAACATTCTGCTCATCAATTCAAGTATTTGCCAGTGAAAAAGCAGAGTAAAAACAAAACGACCCAGGACATTTACCACTTTTGTTTTGGTAACATAAGATGATATTCAATTTAAAAATTGTAATTAATGTCAGCACGGTGTAAATAAGCATTCAGTTATTGGGAATGAGATAATAAGCTACTCTTGAGAGGATTTGTCTCTGCATGCGTTATTGTTTTATGAATCTACGTTATCCACAAAAATGAGTCAGCGTTCCGTGTAAAATAAGATGCATGATGATTAATTAGTTCTACACGGATTTGCTGAGCAGGAAGGAGAGAAGAAACGGATCTGCTCGTGCGTGAAGTGAAAGCGCACGAGCAGATCATATCATAATACGATTTCACATTGTAATATTTTTATTTTTAATCTTTTGCATGTTTGTGTGCTGCTGAAGGCTCGACACAACATGAAACTTTGCTCGAAGTATGACCAGGGACTCGTCACCTTAACGAAAGCATTGACAACATTGTTTGTGTACACAGAGTTTACTAAAAAGAAAGGTTTTGAGCAACTCACGTTAGCAGTTGTTGTTTACACTATCCGCCATTTTCCCAGTCAAAAATAGGCGATCTCCGAATGCGAATGAACGGACTCCATAGGAGGAAATGTCATTCCTATATGAGGCTCCTTTTTCAACTACAAGGTCAATACTGTGTTTCACTAACGAAAAAACAACAAATTATCCGTGCATTTATATGGAACTAAGCTTTAGGAGCTTTCCATCTTTACTCTCCTCCCTCGACTATTTTTGACTGGCTCGATAGACGGAAGAACAGCTACAGTGACTTGCTTAAAACCTTTTTTAGTAAACTGTGTACACAAGCAATGTTGTCAATGCTTTTGTTAAGGTGTAGAGCCCCTGGTCATACTTCGAGCAAAGTTTCATGTTGTGTCGAGCCTTCTTAGTGTTTTAAAAATAGCTATTTTGAGGCTAGCATAAAAGTGCCCCTAGCACTCCCATTCAAAAGGCCATTTGACCGAAAAACGAAAATACGGTAAATATTAAAAGTGTCGATTTCGTCCTAAATATGCTTTTAAACGTTAAAAGTTTGACTCGGATACGTTCACAAAAAGACCCTAGGTTGCATTTTGGCGAGAGTTACGCTATAATAATGCGCTGTTAGACCAGGTTTTTGTTGGTCAATGGCGCGATCACTTCCCGCTGCCTCAAGATAGCAAGACGCCAAGAAATCACCTGAACACACCTCTCTGTAAGACCAGCACGCCCATGGGCGCACAGATGGGCGCAGGTGCATTTGCTATTTAAACGACGTGGGCGCTGGATGGTCTTAAAATAGCAGACACTTGAGTCAGGCTTTGCGCCACGCTGCGCCGGGTGCAAGATAGGGCCCACGGTGTTCAAAGTTGGCCCCTCCTCACCAGCTCAGAGCCAGAGAGAGAGAGAGAGAGAGAATGCACCGGTGGTCGAGTGAGCTAGAGAGTGAATAAAGAGAGGGAGCGCCGAACAAAGCAGTGAATCAGTGGAATAAAACAATCTTTTCTCATTATCTCGCAGCGGTTACGTTCTAAAGAGCACAAATAAACACACACACACACACCTCCATGGGAAGGTGCCACATTGTCGGATTATGAGTGAATGCAGAGCTTCATCCTGTCTGTTTCTGTGTCAGTGTCAGTTGTGTGTCGGTATGAGACGCGAGAGGCAAAGCAGCGGTTGGAAATTAGAATGCTGTTATTGGCTGGGGGTTACACACCCACGTGGGGCCCAAAGGCTCTTTGTTGACACCTCCAAACGTCCCGCACTCAGCAAAATAAATAAAAAAAGAGAAAATACAGGCAGAGGGCAGGGTCTCTGCAGATACAGACACCACCACGCACTAGTAAGTCATGAGTGATGATTGAGAGGGATTACTTTTGTCAAGTCTATACATTGTTTTTTGAGGAAAACCATTGCATAGGATACCTTAGGTTCTCAGGTGTTTTTCAATGCCATGTAACTGAGTACAAATCCCTTGTGCAAGTTTTTGTCCCACTAGGGAATTAGTACAGGGGCATAGAAAAAGACTTACCACAGTAAGGTTGTTATTCATCGGCTGGAAGGTGCAGCAGAGCAACTCGCTGGATTCTGGGTCTCTGACTTCTCGGATGCACCGGCCATCTCCCGTGTTCCAGATACGCAGAGTCCCATCTAGTGATGTCGACACAATGATGTCATTGCTCAGAGACCAAGCAAAGTCTGTGACAGGACCTCCGTGACCTTTCAGTGTCACCTTAACACTGGGAGGAGAGGGGGACAACGTCATGATGGACAGGGTGCCATCCAGGGAGCAGCAAGCAAGGAGGTGCTTGTCATCATTGGCAAACTGCAACCGTGGGACTAAAAGAACAAGGAGGGGGGGGGGAGACAGTGAAATAAACGTTGAAGCTTAATGTATACAAATGAATTATTTAAAAGAAGAATAAGTTAAACAAAATGTTTTACTTACCAGCAGAGTCTACATGTTGGTCAAATATGTGGTGCATGCCAGCAAAAGCATAATTTTCACTCAAAGTTGTGTCCCCTGCCATGGCACGACTGGCCTCTGCCACTGAGGTGGGCACCAAACTGCCTGGAGGCCTGCAGCCAGAAAAAAAAGCCCACTATGTAAGCATATAATAATTACAACACACCTCACAACCCTTTCGTACTGATGACAACTCAATATAAGTGATCTGATCATTACTCAGTGCAACCAAACCAGAATTACAGCCATCAAATCCAACAAAACGCAATGGCTCAAAGCAGAAATGAATCAAAGAAAATTCAATTTCTGAAGGTGATAAGACAAGAAGTTGAATGCAAGTTGAGGAATGCTGTGGGTAGCGTTTTTCTGGGTACCTCTCATCATAAACGGCTCTGTTCATCTGGGCCTGTAGCTGGTAGGAGCCTCTGCTGACAGAGCGGCGGTGACCACGAGCCCCTTGGGTGCGGGGGTCCTCCTCGAAGTCCTGAGGAGAGGAGAGGAGAGGGAGGGGAGTCGGAGAGGAAGACAGAACCTCGTAGGAGTGAGTGCAAGTAAAGACAGAACTTACTTGTGACCACAAATAATCCTAAAATAACCATCAATAATTCTTGAAAACATATTGAAATTGCCATGCATTTTAAGTATTGCCAATATAGATGGTCACTGCCAGCCGTTTCAACCGAGCTGCTCAGCTTAATATGTATGGGCAACCAAAC
This sequence comes from Sander lucioperca, assembly GCF_008315115.2. Taxonomy (NCBI): domain Eukaryota; kingdom Metazoa; phylum Chordata; class Actinopteri; order Perciformes; family Percidae; genus Sander; species Sander lucioperca. The sequence goes on from NC_050184.1 coordinate 31,432,713, forward strand.
GGGTTGCTTGGCTATGCAGCTAATTGATGAATGGCTCTCATATGTTGTATCCTATATTTTCTTTCCAACTCTCAGATATTTTTATATCTCATTTTCCAAATTAGTACAGACACCCCTCCCCCTCCTATTCTTTCTCTTATATGTTCCCCTCCCTTTCAGTTTATTTGGGTCTGACCTCCATGCGGTCCAGTGTGGTGCGGGAGCTGCGCACACTGCTGGCCCTGAAGCTGCTCTGCTCAGACAGGGGCCCGTAGCGCAGGGCCAGCAGCTGACTGCGCAGCTTCAGGTACTGCCTGCGCAGCCCCGGCTCAAAGCCACACTTGGCGTTCTCTCTGAGCAGCTGGCTGCGTCTGCGGATGTACTGAGTTCGGAACTGTGGGAACGTAGGCGTGCGGTAAGCATTGTACCTGGGGAGAAAAAGAAGTGACACAGCACACACAATAACTTACAAGTGATCCATAAGCAATTACACGTCTGAATAGCTTCTTCATCAGTTTAGACTATTAAAAGCCTAATGCATGATTGAGTCTCACCTTGCATCCACTGCCAAAACCTGCTGCCAAACTGCTGCCATTCCACAAGCACTCTGGGTAGAAAGGAAGCCACTGCCAGGGCAGATTCCTGTCAATATACACAACACTCAGTTCATATTGTTTAGCTACTTTAACTAATAAACTTTACATTGAATGCCACTGTGTGAGAATACAGCTTTGCTAACGTGAGTGTCACCCCACACCCTACCATCCGTACAGCGTTGAATCAGGTGATGATGCAGAATCTATTGGCACTACAGATTGATATCGAGCTATTATTTGCTACGTGAGTTTGATACCAGAACATAATTGCTGAAGTGTACTAAAATAGTCACATGCAGCTAAAGAATAAATGGGCTGTGCCTGTTTTAGCATGCGGATAGGAAGTAACACCAAAAGCAGGCCAGCTGACAGCTAACGTCGCAAAGCTAACCAACGTTAGCTAGCAATTAGCAAGTTAGCCACAACATTATATGTCCTCGCATAAAAATCTGTTTTCCACTCATTCTTCAATGTACATAGATAGTCTACCAGTTAGCAGGTTTATACAGAGTTTGAGACATTGCATTTTTATAACAAAGCACAGAAACACGGAGGAATACGTGTGGAAACGGCTCACCTTCCTTAGCTTTTCTCCATCGCTGCTTTTACTGTCAACTCACATGACACGGTGTCCAGCCTACTGATGTGGAGCTACATGACGATGATGATGATGATGATGATGATGATGATGATGATGATGATTCACAGCATTTACGTGATGTATTTGATCCAATGTGATGAGGATTAGAGAATGCAAAATATAACGAGCAGAAACAGACACTGCTTGAATTATAACATTCATTGGATAGTAATGACATTTCTTTTTAACACTCACAAGCACAAAGTAGGCCAGTAACAATGTAACATTTACATGTTAGGAGTGGGGCCTTGAGGGACCACAGGCGTCCTCGAGAGACAAAATAATCAATTGGTTAACATCAGCAATATTTTACCAGCCTTTTACTTAATTAAAAGTAGCAACCACAGTGTAAAAATACTGTTATAAGTTAAAGTCCTGCATTGAAAATCTTAATAAAATTATGCAAGTATTAGAATCAATATATAGCCTACTTAAAGTACCAAGAGTAAAAGTACCCATTATGTAAATTGTAAAATAACCCATTTCAGAATAATATATTGATTGATTGAAATGCATTTCGAACATGTAAAAGAAAAGGCCTTACAGAAAATAACAATATTACACAAACTAGAAAGCATAGAGATACCTGAAAAACAAATACTTGATTTTTTTGTTGACATGTCCGAAAAGGACTGGGAAGAAGTATACACTCCCACCCCTTCTCCATAATTCAATATATGTAATATATAAATAATAATATAAGCATTGCAGCTAGTAAAGGTTGGGTTAATTGTAAATACTTTATATATTGCAGGCAGCTTAAGTTATAATAAGTATTAATAATTATAATAATGATGTTGATTTATAGCATATGTTGTATTATTATTCTTTATCTGCTAGTAACTTGTCAAATAAATGTAGTGGAGTATTAAGTACAATATTGGCTTCCAAAATGTAGTGGAGTAATAATAATAATAATAGTAGTAGAAGTATAAGTAGCATAAAATGGAAATACTCAAGTACAAGTACCTCAAGATTGTACTTAAATACAGTACTTTAGTAAATGTACTTCCACAACTGAAAGGTCCACAATGGAAAATGCAGAAGGATGGCAAATTTGATCAACAAAATATTCTCATTTGGGTTTCTGAGGACAAAATCTTAATTCTCTATCAAGTGTCTGATCAACATTTAGAAAAAAAGTGATCCCTGAAATAGTAGCCTATTTTCTTTTTTAAATAATAAAACAAACTCTCATGGTGCCGGTAACATGACTAAAATGCTTTCTTGTCATGAACAATAGGTGAACACACAGTTCCAGTGGGTTCACAATGGCAGTATGACAAGGTCAGCTCGGAGGTTTCGCCTGGCTCAGCAAAGACCTGCAGAGCTGCAGCTCATGCTGCTCAGCTGACGGGGCTCTTTGCTTGTTCATGGTGCTCTTTCTCGAAGGGGCCCCAGTGACAGAGCCATTCACAAGCACGGGCCATAAATGACCGAGCTGAAGACCACATTAAGCACACATTCTCAAAAATCTGAACTGACTGGAGCACAGCCAAAATGCCAGGAACAAAAGGTAAGCAATGTGAAACAAACGTTAATGTCTACAAAATATGTTGTTTAATTTATCTGGATACCAGAAGAGCTGTATGTTAAATGACATAAAAAAAATGACTCTTTGTTTTTTAAATGTCGCAAAAGTGACTTTGTTTCCAAATGTTTGACATACATTTGAATGTTTCCACTATTTTCAGGTAATAAGTCGGACAAGAAGTCAGCTACAAAGGTAGGAAAATCATTACTATACTTGTCTAAAATACTCATTTTCTTCTTAATCTGTAATTCTTTGTTGCTTCACTTTATTAATATTTGCTTTCATTTCCCAGCAACCTCAGAGTCCTAAAGAGCAGCCGAAGAAAGCTGATCAGAAAGGAGATGATAACAAGAAGCAAGGAGGTAAGCATTTATATGAAGCTACGTTTGGGCAGCATGTTATTTTAACCCTGTGAATCGTGATTTCCAAGTAGAACAAAAGATTAATATAAACCTTCAGTGGTTTAGGACACCAAAAGACATTCTGTCACATCATGGAGTGGAAATGAGATGCTGTGGTTGCTGTGTCCCCAGTGAAGGTATCTGTCTGTGTTTTATCCCCTCGCAGGACAGCCGAAGGGAGAGAAGCAATAACTTCCAGGCATTTGTGAAGATGGCTTTGGAGACACTGCTTGGGTCCTGCCGTCGTAAACATGGGAGCCCCCGGGGCAAACAGGGCTAAGTGCACCTCCCTTCTGCACTTTCCCCCCCGAGCCTGCAGACTAGGCTGTTGTGCGGCCTTATAATACAGCACCTCTCACAGAGGCAGAAAGTGAACCTGATCTCCAACCATCTGTTGTTCAACGCCCCCCCTCCAACCTTTTTCTGCCCTCTTCCCCACACTGTCCACTCTGGCTTATTAGATGCTCAAAAATAGACTCCAGGTTAAACCGGACAATTGCTTTGAGCGAAAAAACATTTTGTCATCCCTTTGCAATCCTTTCCTAACTCACCCTCATGCCACGATCGACTGTCTAACAGTCCATACATCCTTCTTGTAAATAACAATTAAAACAACTATTTCTTACCACAGTCCATGTGTATCTGGCTTCGATGTGTTCCTGATATTCTAACATGTTCACATCTTCTCAGGCTTATTCCCATGTTGAATTGAGCAGACAGCAATCCAGGTTTGATGTAAAATTTTATAAAAATATCACAGATGTATCAGTGCCTTCACATTTACAGGGAGAAAAAGTGGGCTTAAAGTTAATATCAGAATAATATTTAAAATACTGTCGGATTGAGTGGTATTAGGTCCTAAGAGACTGAGCGCTTGTTCTCAGGCATGAACAAACATTCGGGCTCTAATCTAAAACACTACATCTTAGTCAAGAAGCAAATCCTTTTGACATTCCAGATTTAAGAAAGATATATAGACAGAACGTGAACACAATCTGATACAGACGCTCATTTGATTCTTTCCTCAGTTAATCATCAGTTACATTAATGCAACATTAAAAGCAGCAGTGTAATACAAATCTGTACTTAAGGATAAATATTTAATATAGTGAACTTCATAATTCCACCTACTATTGGAAGAGAAGTTTAAACATTTTCCCCTACAGTAACGTGTGAAATACCCTGATTCTAAACCTTTATTTCCAATACTGAAGAGTCAAAGAGTTGTTCAAATGTAATAAAGAGAGATTACAGATTAAGACCTTTTCTAAGCAAAGGCAAATAACTAAATGTAAAGGACATTATCAAAATAACACAAAACAAAATACAAACCTCATTAGGAAATGTCACCACAAGTTAGTTCATAGATTTACTGATTCATTTTCTTTATCTAAAATTCACAAAAAGGGGAAATCATTATACATTATAATTGCTGCCTCATAACCATAACCTGTGCTCTTTTCATTCAAAAGGAAACTGTGTTGTCTTACACATGCTTGAGAGACAAGCTCTGTGAAAGGATACGTCTGGTGGCGATATTCTACATTTTTCTTATTGCCAACAAATCCCATGAAAAGCAAACCATTCATTAATTTATTCTACTAACAAGTGTTGCCTCTGTAGCCAGAGCCTCATGCAGCTTATGCTACTGTGTCACTGACTGCCATTGTTGTCCAAAATGTATCAACGAGCCACACTGTTGCCCTGGACCTGGGTGACATGTTCCCTGATTGCAATGAACGTGGGCACTGCATTTTATTTTGTGTCAATCCCACATACACTGTCATGCTGCTATATATATATATATATATGCTCAGTAGAGCACAACGTGTATTATTTCGCTGCTTAAAAAAGATCCAAACAAATGTACTGTTTAACTCTTGTTTGAGAAACATTTGCTAAAAACTATGTGCCCACAGGTTTTAGAAAATAATTCAGCATTCTTTTTTTAAATTAAGTGTATAGAATAGGATTAGGGCTGAGAGCCACAGACAGGCTGGGGAGGTCAGGAGAGACAGGCAAACGTATTGTTTGTCTTTACATGGGATTTGTTGAAAATAAGAAAGCCATAGAATATCACCAGCCTAATCCTTCAAACCTAAAAATATGATTGTAAAACACTTTGAGGTGAGGGGGGAAACCACATCTGGAGGACATCTGCCGCAGTCGACCATGAAAAACCTAGATAGTGGGCTCTATCATGTGTCCACAGAAAGGAGCAGCCAATCTCCACCATGCTGATAGGTATTGATTTGCGACTCACAGTGAGACATCGGTAACTGCTGTCACAACATGAAGGTTGACAACTGCGGCTTGGATAAAAAAGGATGCGATGAGAAGAAAAGGAGGGAGGAGTGGGCTATCATTCCATGGATATCAAAACTAGTCCCCGGCAGGTTAGAATAATAGATAACCCAGCCAACATGCGGCGCAATCTGAAGACTCCGCGTTGGTTTATTGTTGTATACAGGTTGAGTCTGTTCTCTTCGGTCTGAGGCGGAATAAAGTCACAGTGCAGAAGTGGAGAACCTGCCTTACATCTCTCCTTATTGCTTCACTTTCTCCGTCTCTCATTATTAAAGAATGAGGCGGTACAATATCCAGCATCCAAATGTGACCCAGTGGCTTGTCCAGCTCAGCTCGGACCACTTCTGAATAGTATGATGGGTTACATCGTCCTGTAGGGGGCAGCACATGCTATGTGAGCTCAATGGGACAATGAATATACACAAACCTTTACTTACTTACAAGCTCCATAAAAATATTTTTACAAAAAAGTGATTAAACATTCATTTATTTTTACTTTCTGAACAGAATATAAAATACATACTTATACAAAAAAAATGATTTATATGACAGTTCACGCCTTTCCTTTAAACTAGAAATACCGCATGTCACATGTGCTGCCATTTTACGAGTAAAGGGTGTATAAATATAGTCGCATACATGTGACCTTACCTCATCCTCCTCCATGTAGTCGACACTGGAGTTGAACACAGAGCCCAGGTACGTCAGATGGAGTATTGCCAAAGCACTGAATGCTATGTTAATCAAATACACCCATAGCTTCTGCAGAGGGAGAAACAAGGCATCGTGTAAGAACAAAAGACTTGAATCATTATGTCTTTTATACATATTTTGCATTATTGTATTATGCGTGGGTTTTTCTCTTAAAGGTACGGAGAACCTATTCTCTCAATCTGCTTTCTTACACACTCTTGATGAAGCAGATTAGCACTACTTTAGTAATACATTAGATGTATCTTTTTAATGATTAGACTATTTCTTGTGTTTTCTAATATGACAGCCAATTTGCCTGCTGAGGATGTTTATCATTATTCTTATTATAGGCTAACTCAAAGGGGGAATTATAAGGAGCTTTAGTTCTCACATTTTCAAATATATGCAGAGTAAAAATAGAAAGCACATTTTTTTTTATGAATGCTAACTAGGCCAGAAGATCTACTGGGTAGGCCCCCTTTGAGCACCTCCTGCTCTGTAAGGAAGTGCCAGCAATGCCAGTGCACTGGCCATTTGCACAGATGAAATAGTTGGAAGAAAACCAAGATATGTACAAGACACCACAGGCCTGTGGTTGGAAAAGGCATTTCTATTTGTGCAGTATGAAGCATTAATTGAACAGAAACAGAAACCAAACCGAAAATTATTAACATCTATGAAATTAAAAACAATTAACTGAGTAGGTGACATTTGTAGTTGCATTTTGGGTTTTTCTTAAAGGAATAGTTTGACATTTTGGGAAATAACCCTTATTTACTTTCTTGCTGAGAGTTAGATGAGAAGACAGACAACTCTCATGTCTGTACTCGAAATATGAAGCTCGAGCCAGGAGATTGTTAGCAAGGCAAGGCAAGGCAAGGCAGCTTTATTTGTATAGCACATTTCAGCAACAGGGCAATTCAAAGTGCTTTACATGAAAACATTAAAAAATTTAAAACAGATAAAATACAAGAATAAAAGTTACAGTGCAGTATACCTTAGCATAAAGGCTGAAAGCAGGAGGAAACAGCCTGGCTCTGTCCAAAGGTGAAAAACCTACCAGTAACACTCTGGGAATTCACTGCTCCTGGCCAAGAAATAGTCCAGCACATAACCCCCCCTTAAATCACTAGCTGTTTCCCACTACATCCAGTCTTTATGCAAAGCTAAGCAAACGGTGTCCTGGCTCTAGCTTCATATATATATATATATATATATATATATACTGTACATATACAGTGCTGCTCATAAGTATTCATACCCATGGTCAAGTTGACTAAAAAGAGGAATAAAAAAAAACATCTTTTGGAAATTGATCTTAATGCCTTAATTAAAAAAACGGGGAAAAATTTGACCTTTTAAGGACACCAATTTTTTTGTGAATGAATAATGTATTGTAAATAAATAAATGTTCTTCCTTAAAATACAGGGGCCATAATTATACATACCCCTATGTTAAATTCCCATAGAGGAAGGCAGAGTTTTATTTTTAAAGGCAAGTTATTTCATGGATCAAGGATACTATGCATCCTGATAAAGTTCCCTTGGCCTTTGGAATTAAAGTAGCCCCACATCATCACATACCCTTCACCATACCTAGAGATTGGCATGGTTTTATTTCAGTTAGCCTAATAGCTGGTTTGATTTGCATTGATATGGATCTTATCTCAGTTTTTAAATGTCTAACTTTTACTAATAATAAATGACAAGTAACAAAGGACCCCCTCTCTGAAAAGGATGAGCAAGGTATTACCTTTTTGTTCCTGTGAGTGCAGTTTGGCAGACATTTCTTTGACAGCACACAGGCATTGAAAATGGCTGCAAGCCTCTTCCGCAACACTGAAACACAAAACAAGACCAAAGCATTAAAATGAAGCCAGAGGTCAATTACAAGCACTGCAGTGAACAGAAACAGTGTGTAATATCGGGTGCAATTAACCATTACTGCAAAGCTAAGCACCTTCTTTAAATGGAAAGGTTCTAATGTGGAAAAGAGACAACATTGGGCAGACTCTCACCGTGCTCAATGTACGTGATGAACCCAAGAGATAGAAGCACTGCACCCAGGTGAAAACTCAAACCCTGCCAGGCACAATAGTTAGAATCTAAACAATCCTCTCGTTAAAACGGAGAAACAGTGCAGAGTGCGAGGTATAATTGCTTATGTAAGACGTCCACAAAGTACTCACATGCAGAAGGGCGCTGGCTGTATACGTCACCATGATGGCGGAGAACGTCCCAAATTTGAGAGCACTCTTAAAAACATCTGTGAGACGAGAGCATCAGCTTGCTTCAGAGTGTCTGTTTGTATGAGCCATTACAACGCCGTTCATAATGAGATCGAAAAACAGCTGATGCCATCAAGCAATCACTGTTAACATTATAACTCACAGGTGTGCAGAAAGCGAGACATGGGCAGATTCCATGACGTTACCACCTCCACCATCGACCGGGGAAACTCTATATTCAGTGGCTTGGATACAGTCATATCCCTACAGAACCACAGATAAAGGGGCTGTTTTAAAATGTGAATAAAGACAAATACATGTTATGTTCATACTGCACATGCAATTCTGACCATTTGAGGTTTTCCTTCTCCTCTGTAAAGCCTGCTCCAGCCAGAGTAGTAGTAGTCTCGCTCAAATAACCAACAAAATAGTTGCTGAAGTGGAAAGACATTGTGTTCTCGTACGCCAGCAACCACCTGATGCAATGACATTAAAAGAAGAAACACATCGATGTTACACGCAAATGTCAGGTTCATTTGGACCTAGTTAATCCTTACACAAAACTAAAATACATACTTTGCCGGTGTACCTCTGACAGGCAACAGAATAAAGAGAGAAGGTGTAGCAGTTAATGTTAGCGATTAAATCCATTTCAATGTTTTGTTGACTTGCCATGTGATGATCTACGTCTCACTACGTTTTTCAAGATGGTAGAACAGTGGTGGTAAAATGAGAGGGTGAGACGGGTGTCCTGGTGCACATGGCTGCACAGAGAGGGGAGAATGATGTGGATACATGCGTGCAGAAAAAGGCGTTGCACAAATGGTAAACAGGAAATGAGCATGCATTAAAGTATACAAAATATGTGGAGGGCATGCCTACACTGTTGAGTAACAGAATCACTGATGTGGACAGTTCATTACCTGATCTTTCTTCTCTTTTTGCTGTAAACAAAGTAGAAGAAATCATTTAGGCCGTTGTCAATTCAAGCCAGACAATAAACATGGATGTAGATTGTTTTTATCTCTATGTTACACTCACCCTCGTAGTAACTTGTCTCCGTAGACCGGTATGAAATAAGGGAAAAGGTATGGTGCCACGCAGTTGGAAATAACAAGGCAGACCTGGCTCTTCACCCAGCTAACAGACACTTTTAAAAGCCACGAAAAGCTCTGAGGAGAAGAAAGAACCAAAGATTTGAACAGTTAACAGTTTTGTCTCCCCCCCACACACACACACACACACACACACACACACACCACACCCTCTTCTGTGCTTAAGAGATACCGAGATACTGTATCACACTTACCAGCTTACGTCCTTCTAAAGCGTCTTTGTAGCTGTTGAAGCTGATCCAGGGACCAAAGATGACTGTGCCCACAAAGTAAATATAGCCCATGAACTCAATGGGTGACGGTACACTGGCCACGACACCTCTGTCCAGATCGAAGGCCAGAGAGATGGCTTTCATGGCAACCACCATCTGTGAACCTGGTCAGCAGCAACAGCACTTAGTCACTAAATTCCAACATTAGACCATTATCAAAGCTGAATATGAAGGTAAAACGAGAACAAGCGCATGCATTGCTTTCATCTATCAGAAATGTGTCAAATGTTGCTGCCTACAGAAAACATTCCCGGCCTACCTCTCATCTTGTGC